>NC_056733.1:1327177253-1327357253 GCF_019279795.1 Protopterus annectens
TACTTTAAACTTTGAGAAAGTGCTTTCCAGGACAGTTTAAATGTATGACATCAGCATTATGTCAAGCAATTAAAAAAAAAACAGAGTCTATTAGCTAGCTATGTTTCTACATTAGCAACTTCTGTAATAGTCATTGATAAGAAATAGTACATTGAGTGACACCACATGCACACAGATTATTTAACTATCACACTGCTGTTCTTTTATATTTACCTATCTGAGTTTGATGTAGCAGCTGAGATAATAGTAACAGATGCTGTGCACAGACTGCCTAGCAGCACTACATGTTACACAGTAATATACCATGTCTGGTCTGAGTTAATCTAGGAGTAATTAATAGTTCAGGCAGAAAGGTCCTTCCTTAATATGTTGCTTTATTATTACTTTGAGGACATATTCACTGCTGAAGACTGAATTCACGTGTTATTTTTCTGATGGAGACATCTTTTATATGTACCGTCACGTGCTGCATTGTTAATTTTTATTTATTTATTTATTTATTTTATTTTACATTTGTTTACTGGGATAGTCCAACTGGATACATGTCCATTTTCAGCGGAGGCCCAGGGGAGAAAAGCTCCAAAAAACACATTCAACAACCTGTTAAATTTTTACAGTTTAAAACACAAAATAAACACAAATAAAACAATTTGTACACAGATGCACACAAACACAACAAACAGATATACACAAACAAATTATTACATTTTTATTCAGATGGAAAATTCTAGACAGTCTTTTTAAGAATGATAGGGTAGTGAATGCCTAGTAGGCTAACCTGGTAGTAGATCCAAGGAAATCATAGGATATATAAGTTAAGAAACAAAGTGTAGACAGAAGTCCTCCATGTGGACATGAATGATGGTTAGAGTTAGTCTGGATTAGGACAAGGGCATAGCCATCGTTTTTTAAAGTAGTGAATCAGACTTTTCTTGAACTGAGGTAGAGAGAGTTCAGATGTAAGATTAGCAGGAAGAGAATTCCACGTTTTGCCAACAGAGTTAGCAAATAGAGATTCTCTGTCTGTGTTGTTGGATTTGAGAGTTTGAAATAGTAGTCTTTCAGATGAATGAAGTGCACTAAGGTTACTGTAGGGGGTGATGAGGTTTTTAAGTACGGGTGTATTATCTGGTTGGCAGAGGATCCTGTGTGCAACTATTAGTTGGTTAACCTGAAGTAGGTTAGGCAGTTCAAGCCATCCTAGTAGATTTAGGTTATGACAGTGATAAGTTCTGTAGGCTGCATCGGTAGCAAAACTAGCAATGTGATTGTAACTGCTAGAAAGTTTATTAGGGTCAGTTTTGCTGAGGTTTGTAAATAGAGGGGAAGCACAGAGGAGGGTGGAGAGTAGATGTGTATGAGCAGTTACAGTTCTGGCTAATGGCGTTAGGAAGGGCTTATATAGTGAGCCAGGTTTTTTATTAACTGTTTTAATAGTTTTATTGATATGCAGGTCAGACTTAAGGTTATTATCTATTATAACTCCTAAGAGTTTGGTTGAGGAATCTGGGGAAATAATGGTGCTGTTGTTGGATTTTAATGTAAAGATTGTAGGGGTAGACCTGTGAGTGGGGGAGAAAAGCAGCAGTTTGGTTTTATTAGGATTTAACATGAGATGTTGGTTAAGGAGCCAATTTTCAACTGTGATAAAAGTATTTTGGGATAGAATCTGCAACTCTGTAGGTGAAGTATCAGAGCATATTAAAGTGGAGTCATCTGCATATTGAATGCATGTTGCATTTGGAATGACCTTATAAAAATCATTGATGAAAATGGAAAATAATAGTGGACCTAGTAGAGCCATGGGATACTCGGAGGGTGATGGGTAAAAGGGTGGATAGTTTGCTCTGCCGTAGGACAGCCTGCTGTCTACCACTGAGATAAGATTGAAACCAATGGATGGCCTGGTCCTCTAGGGAGATGGAGTCCAAAGTGTTTATGAGTGTTTGGTTGTTTACCATAGCAAAGGCTTTTGAAAGATCAAGAAAGATAGCAGAGGAAAGTTTATTATTGTTTCGGTGTTGGTTAATGACGTTAGAGAAGGAGAGGGGGGCTGAGGTTGTACTATGGAATGGTCGAAAGCCATGTTGGGTGTTGGCTAGAAGATTATTATGGATAAGATATTTCAGGAGTTGATTAGGATGCATGTTTCCATAATTTTAGCCAAGCATGACAGAATAGCTATGCTACCTCTTTTCTTTTTACTTTCTATATTTTAATTTTTCATTTAATTACATGGGTAGAACATGGATCCCAAATGAAAATTCCTTCTAGCTCAGCCCAGAACAGCACAATAGGGAAAATATAACAAAGGTGATATTTTCAAACAGAAGCATGCATAGTCATCAATAGTGAAACGTGTTTTATCAGTGTTAAAATTAGAAATACAATTATAAGTAAAAGAACAAGTACAATGAAGAGAACAGCTATCCGCATTTAAAGCTGTAAACCAAGTTATATAACAATAAAATTCAGCATACACATTCCCCGAGATTCAATAACCTCCATGTAGGCTCCAGGTGAAGGTTTCATGGAGTTTACATTTGTGCACAATGGTGTGTAGTGAATGGCAGCATGCATCACTGCGCAATGCATATTAATGCCGCGTGCTATGTCTAAGTGAGGTTTCGTGGCTGGCAACAGTGTTGCCGGCCAGGAAACCAGGTAAGCAAGTGCAGATAGCAATTCTGTTTAAAGTAGAACACCTACACTCCACAATTTTGTGAGGAATGTCACAATGATCACCAGGGCTTCGCAGATAACTGTCAATCTATTAGTGCAACACATTTGCACAAAGGCCAAAACAATTAACAAGAAATAGGGATGTCTCTGACATAGATATTGCATAGAAATGTGGTAGAATAAAACTCAAACATACATTTCAACCTCTTAGAGCAAAAATCAGGACAAAGCTATAAATAATGGGGGGGGGGGGACAAAGGGACAAAAATAGGGACAGATTCTAATATTGTTCTTCCAAAATTAGAAAGTAGATAGAATAATAGGTTTTACAGCAGCATGAATTTTCTCTAGAGCATGAAGTTTAAAAACTCAAATGTCTGACATCAGCTTCTGACTTTATTCCACAATGACATGCCAATGATTTGCCAAAAACACAAAATGTCATGAGGAAAAGATCAAAAATATGAGACAAAAACTAGACATTCTGCACGAATCATGGCAGTTGAGAGTTATGAACTCAAATGTATATAATATTGTCTCACATCAGTCCTACGATCATCCTAGCAATATGGCAGAAAGCCACAAATTTGATAAAGAACACATCTGGACATCCTGAAAATATCTGGACTATTGAGAGGTATGAATGCAAAATATATGGTCCAGACACAGTACAGGACAGTGATTCTACAGTGCAGAGTATTGTGATATCCCATTCCTGGCATTCTGTACTAAAGCTGTATAAATGATCTGTAATGGGACATGGACTGCCATGTAAAAAGAACACTCAGGGGAAGTGTGTGTATTAAATAGGGACACACTGGTCTACCCAGTTGATGATATAGCTATTTATGGCCACATATGACAGTGTTGGTTGAATACCTCAGTGTGGATTTGTGTCAAATGCCTTGACCTGGTCAAGTTCCAAAGGATGATACTATTGTCATCATGCATGTCCTCAATGCCTCTTTGGGGACATCTATCAGATGTAACAGACATGATTTAGCATTAACGACACACATGGGTCTGTTGCACACAGCTGGAATATTACCAGTGTCCATTTAGAAGATGTCCATGATGACATGTTGGTCTACCTCATAGCTGAGGAGAGTCAGGATGTCTCTTTACTTGCATGCATCAGGTGCTGTCCTCCCAACTCAGATGGGTGCATGTCGATGTACACATGGATGGTGTGTTGAAGTGGGATTCAACAGAATCAGGAAGGTGTATGTCCCATGTCATGGCATAGGTGATCTGTGATGTTATCACAGCTCAGTGATTTCATGTGATATGCCTGCATGAAGGTAAGACAGTGCACACTGCCTACTGCGATCTCTCCAAGGACTTTGACACAATCCCACATACGGATATCATTAAGAAACACTCCCACCTAGGGATTAAGTCCTATGTCACTAGATGGCTAACCAATTGACTCACTGACAGAACATATACTGTGAAAGTTGGTGAATCATCCTGTACCACTAGAGCTGTCACCATTGTCATGTCACAAGGATCTGTGCTTGGCCCTTCACTGTTTGAACTCTATTTCTTGACAGTTCAGGCTAAAGTATATGTCTTTTAGCTTACCATGTATGCTGATTCTTTCATATTGGGTGCAATAACTGAGTCCACCAATGATGATAACAGAGTGCAGGAGGAGGTAACACAGTCAAATGATTGGTGACAAAGGCATACGATCTACAAATAAATGCAGAAATGTGTGTTTTTATGTTGTCCTTCAGAAAAGTGGAATTCTATGTTAAATGTTAATAATAGCATTGACAACAGTTATGCTATGTTGGAACCCAGTAATGCAAGCTCTGGGGGCACATGTAGATAGCAATCTGAACATCAACTACCAAGTGTCCACACTGGTATTGAAAGCCTATGTTGTACACATCATAAGTCACACCATCATATTGAGATCTTAGGACTGTATGACAGCACTGTACTTAAGCCTTCTCAGAACACTAATAGATTATAATGTTCTTTTTTGCATGTACCACACCAGACAGATGCAGCAGCTGGAGAGACCACATGGCTTTCTCATCAAGAAAACACAGGGCCTACAAACCATGCCATGATGCATGTGGATAAATTAAAAGCCATGTCACTGTAATCTGTCTTGCATAGTATGAGATTTATTAGACTTTAAGTGCGGTTAATTACAATACACTTTTCATCAAGTATGAGTACTCGACTTCTTCAGAAGTTTAAAAACAATGAGCAATGGAAATACAACCATTATATACTAAATGAATTAATTTAATTAATTAGTGGGCTGTGTGCTTCGCCCTGTTAGTAATTTTGTTACCATAGTGACATAGTTTTTCCTAGTCACCATGCCTTCTAGTCACACAAGTCTCATTTAAACTCATCTGGCCAGACAGTCGTAGGCTCAAACTTCCTGCCTCCGATCAGTCCCACCACCTTAGTTTCACACATATAGCAGCATTAAACAGTACAAACAACAAAAATATATATGTGATAAGAAAAAGAAATAAAATATAAAAAATAAATAAAACAGGAGAGGCTACATCTTTTGTGAAAACTTTTGATATGCTTCCCTTTATAATGCATTAATTTAATCTAAATCGAAATCAATACACCCTACCTAATACATACTGGACTTACTAGGCACCAATACACTATAAAGTCTACCTAAATTATTTTATTTATTTATAAAGGGAAGCATATCAAAAGTTTTCACAAAAGATGTAGCCTCTCCTGTTTTTTTTATGTTTTATGTTTTATTTCTTTTTCTTATCACATATATATTTTTTACATCTACTATTTTTTAGAGTAAATATGTATTTGTGATTTTTGGACTTACTGGTTTTAATTCAAATTACAGTAGTCTAGGTAAGGGAGTTAAATTTACTAATAATGATTGTACATGAAATTTCCTAAAGTAATACATTTGAGAGTTCAGGGTCAGGAGTGGTGCTGTTTGTACTGTTTAATGCTGCGATATGTGTGAAACTAAGGTGGTGGGACTGATCGGAGGCAGGAAGTTTGAGCCTACGACTGTCCGGCCAGATGAGTTTAAATGAGACTTGTGTATTTTCCACCATGTAGATCCTTTTAACTCTAATTTTATGGTAATTTCAATTTTAACTAACTTTAAACTAAGATAAAATGTTTTGAATATTTGTTTTAAACAATAATTGAACTGTTGGGTAGTGGGTTATCTATTACCAATGGCTTGCGCTAGAATTCTAATTATTATATTATATATTTTGTATTAATTTGGTGGACTTGTTGTAGTTCCGCATTTAGATGGAAACACACAGAAGGCGTGGTGACTAGAAAAAACTATGTCATTATGGTAACAAAATTACTAACAGGGCGAAGCACACAGCCCACTAATTAATTAAATTAATTAATTTAGCATATAATGGTCGTATTTCCGTTGCTCATTGTTTTTAAACTTCTGAAGAAGTCGAGTACTCATACTTGACGAAAAGTGTATTGTAATTAACCGCACTTAAAGTCTAATAAATTACCGGTTTTACTTGTGAAGAAGGTGGCCTGTTCCTGTTTCTTATTTACTGGTCGTTTGTACATTATATTTCCTGGTTTGCATAGTATGAGATGACATCTGCTTGGCCTCCAGGCAAGTCACTGACCCTGCCCTGGTGGGCGTACTGTATTTCCACAAATCTGATATAGCTGATGACATCAGCAACGTCTGTTGAGGACAATGTGGAAGCAAGAGCACACACACACACACACACACACACACACACACACACACACACACACACACACACACACACACACATACACACACACACACACACACACACACACACACTTGACTGCAGTGAAAACAGAACACTTATCTATCTAAGTAGAGAGACTACACAACTCAGTATTTTATGCAAGCACCATGGCATACATCTGACATGGAGTGTCTTAGACAACACTTTATAGCTTATGACATCAGCAGCATCTGTTGAGAATAATATGGCAATAGCAGTGTCTCACATGCTGGAGTACAACGCTCTCTGCAATGTCAAGAAATAGCGCGCGTGTGCACGCACCCACACACACACACACACACACACACACACACACACACACACACACACACAGACATGCACACACATACACACACACACACACACACACACACACACACACACACACACACACACACACACACACACACACACACACACACACACACATCATGTTGACTGCAGTGGGAACAGAACCCCTACCTATCTAAGTACACACATTATAGAACACACTACTTTAGGCAAGCACCACAGCACAAGTGTATTTTTGCAAGAGTGCAGGTCAACCTATAGTAGATGGCATCAGCAGGCCATATGGGAGACAAGATATTGGGAGCCCTGCATAGGTTCATAGTTTTATAGGTTTATAGTAGGATACTATCCTAAAGGCTCTAGCTGTGTAAAAACACAAGCACCCTTATTGAGCATAGTTAGATGGTCATAGTTAGCAGAGCAATTTTGTGAGCAGCACCAACTAACCCTATCCATTAGTACTGTAGGTGCCACCCCAGAGGTGACTCTACAATCACCAAAACACTTTTGAATGTTGTAGTTGAACAGGGCCTTTGAGGAGCAGTGCTTCAGACACAGTGGGAGCCTATTACAGAGGAGTGTCAATCTCTGGGGACTATATCCTTGTCCCAAGCATGTTCTGTGTATGTCAGAGGCTAGTAACCCTAGAGCAAGTTATTTTTGTCCCATTTGATTTTCAGATGTCCAGCATTTCCAGTAGGGCAGGGTGATAAAAAAATGAAATAAACCAAGGCTAGGACCACTTTTATAAAATGTATTAAGTGCTTTTGTCCCAAATAGAGAGACTTCTTCAGAATAACAAGCCATCCACTTATTTGGTTTACATAACAGTTCAAAAGCAGTTTGAGTGGATAACCAATTACATCATTAACTAAATGACCTTTTAAAATCAGTAACATCCCAAAAACAAATGAAAACAAACAAGCCAAATAATAAAAAACAAGTAAAGAATGCCACCTTAACTCCCTAAAATACTTACAGGACTATTGTTCATAATATCATTTGTAAGGCTGCAGCAAAAACTTTATAGCTTATATTGCAAAGGCAGCTTTTAATTTTAAAAGACTGCTAATAAAAAACAAGTTATTCAGACCTGGACACATACCCCTGGATTCACAAAAGCTTGCATGGAGATCAAGATTGGTGCAGGAGCCCACGCAGGCAATATGTCTGCCGTGCGATCCAGGAACAGCCTGCAGGGGCCTGCACGAGCACTCCTCCACTAATCTTGCATGGACTAAGCCATGGTATGCAAATCACCACATTTGCAGGTGAAACCCATGCAAATTAGGTGATTTTGCAATCCAGGAAGCTTGCAACAGTCCATGCAATACTAGTGCTATCTGCAGAAATGTACTCGGTTAGTAACCGAGTACATTTCTGCAAAATCCAAATTGGAGTTATGGCAGCACCAAATAAAGGCTGCATATCATTGAAGAAGCATGCCAATGGCCAAGTATAAGGCCACTTGCATTGCAAACAATACAAAAAATTAAAAAAAATCAACTTTTATTTTTTTTCGTCGATCTCGGCTGTTTAAGCATAAGGCAGTGGCGCGCAAATGGGATTTGGGGAAATAAGAAAATAAACCTAAAATAAGCATTCTAACTAAAATCAGCATTCTGCATGCAAGTCAATGGCAGGCAGAAGACAACCTGGCCAGTGAGTAGTGATTGCTAAGGGGGAGGCTCGGTGTGACATATGTAACTATGCATTAGCAGGCAATCCTATGCAAATGAGGGGAAGGATAGTGAATTCCAGTTTTCCCCAGCATGTGAGGCAGATCCCAACAGTGTAAGACGATGAATAGCTAGGTGCAAGACTAGGAGGTAGATGACATCATGGGTGGGTGTGTCAGGTATACTGTAAGTGGATTGGAGCCCTGTGGCTCGCGTTTGATCCTAGCTTAGCATAGCTAAGCTAGGGGGTGTGGCTAAACCTGCCTAGCACTCTTTACAAAGTGTAAGTGGGCGTGCGCACCGCACACCAGGTTTTACAGGAAGAAAAAAGAAGTTAAAGCAGGAAGTAGCAGCAGTGTGCAGATTTGAGCACTCTGTTTGTGCGGTGTGCACACGGGCTTAAACAGGGAGGCAATGGGAAGGGAAACCCCCAGTAGGAAGGTAATCAAGGAAAGCTAACTTAGCTGGCAGGTAAAATGTATCAGAATCAGCCAATTACACAGACAGCAGACCAGCCCAGCCTAGCACACCACTATAAACTATGCAAACACCTTTCCCCCTTGTTTTTTCCCCAAAATTCTGCACCATCCGTGTATATGAACAGGGAAATTTTACAAAACAAAATCAAGAGAAAAAAATGTTAGGGGCTGCTTTTGCTATCATAAACCAGATTGTGCAAGAGGCCGAGGGTGGTGAGAATGTGAATACTGATGACCAACCCACAGTGAGGAGGAGGAGAAAAGTGTACAGACCCAGGGAAACCTACCAGTTACAAAACAAAATCAAGAGAAAAAAATGTTAGGGGCTGCTTTTGCTATCATAAACCAGATTGTGCAAGAGGCCGAGGGTGGTGAGAATGTGAATGCTGATGACCAACCCACAGTGAGGAGGAGGAGAAAAGTGTACAGACCCAGGGAAACCTACCAGTCACTACATGAGCTGGAGATAGTGGAGAACTAGAGGGTGGACAGCAACCTCCTACAGCATATCGTTGAGCTGTGTCGGCCACACCTCAGACACAGAACCAACAGAGGGGAACCCATCCCAGTGGAAACCAAGGTATGTGTAGGCTTAAGAATACTAGCCACAGGTACCTTCCAAAGGCCAACTGTGGATATCATAGGGATCTCACCAGCATCAGCATCCTGGGTACTCCACCAGTTCCTGAATGCCATGTCAGCACATGCCAGTGAGCACATATAGAACTAGAAGGTGGACAGGGACCTCCTACAGCATATCGTTGAGATGTGTCGGCCACACCTCAGACAAAGAACCAATAGAGGGGAACCCATCCCAGTGGAAACCAAGGTATGTGTAGGCTTAAGAATACTAGCCACAGGTACCTTCCAAAGACCAACTGGGGATATCATGGGGATCTCACCGGCATCAGCATCCAGGCTACTCCACCAGTTCCTGGATGCCATGTCAGCACATGCCAGTGAGCACGTATATCTCCTCAACACCCGTGAGGCATTGGCCAGCAATATGCTTCTCTTCCAACAAATAGCAGAATACCTTGAAGTAGTGGGTGCTATAAACTGTATGTGCATACACATAAAGGCACCACCCCATGAGCAGGGCAGGGTCTACATAAACTGCAAGGGCTTCCCCTCCATCAACTACCATGTCATGTATGATGCCCAGGGCATTATAATGAATGTGTGTGCTGGAAGCCCGGGGAGCTCTCATGAGTCCCACATCTGGCATATGACGCAGCTGTACCAGAGATTTGCCAGTGGGGACATCCCATATGGGCACCTAGTGGAAGATGCTGGTTACACACTGGAGCCATGGCTGATGACACCCATCAGAAATGCACACACACCCGAACAAGAGCTCCATAATGAGGCACACACACAAACAAGAATCATAATAGAGCATGTGTTTGGGGTGCTCAAGTCATGGTTCCAGTGCCTGGACACATCTGGTGGATCCTTGTAGTATTATGTGCATCCAACATAGTCAGCCCTCCAGCACCATCCTCAATACTGGCACAGCTGCAAGGTAAGTCACCCTTCCTATCAATCACTGAATGCAGTAGTATGGTCTGTTAGTTGTATCAATGGTATGGATGTGAACATGCAAGGAAGGGAATTGGGTGGCTGAATGGGATGACAGCAGATAGTGGACAGCTATATGGGCAGCATGAAACCATAACAAATATTGGTATCAACAAAGCAGGCAGTAACAGACAAGGTGAAAAAGCCCACTGCAGGACATATGCTGGCCCAAATGTGTGTCCATAGGGCACACACATGCATGTCATGGAGGTTCACATACATGTAGAGGAACACAAGGAAAGGTTGTGCTAAGGTCCTCAAGGTATGGCAATGGGGATCAACCCCCACTCCAGACCTACACAGAGTATAACGGGTCAGGAAGTGGGATGTCATTCATGAAGGGTAGGAAGTCTGAAATGGCAATGTAGGTCAATAAAACCTATAAACTGTACTACACTAATATGCCTGTAGTCTGCAGGATAGGTCAGAATACAGATCTAAAAGAAAGCCAACAGACTACCAGAAATACCAGTGTGGTCAAAGCAAATGTCCACAGTTGGCAAGTATGCCCTCCCAAACCCTGTGCAGAAATGTATTGGCATCCATGTGTTGGAGTAATAACAGTGAGCACAGAGTACCTGTGCTTGCCAAAGTAGAAGGATGGATTATGTCACGTGTACAATATGCAGAGCGCTGAGTGTCAGGTTGATGTGTGGAGGCCAACAGAGTACCTGAAATATCAGGTGGGTATAGCAGAAATGTCTACAATTGTCAGGTGTGACCCCCCAAATCCTATGTAGTATAACAGTAGCATCTATGTGTGTGTATCACAACAGCAGAGTACAGAGTACCTGAGCTGCCCCAATTATAACAATGGAATGTTGCATGTGTACCATACGCAGAGATCTGAGTGTCAGGTTGTTGTGTGGAAGCCAACAGAGTACCTGACATATCAGGTGGTTGTAGGACATGTCCACAGTTGTGATGTGTGCCCCACCAACCCTATGTAGAAATGTATTACCAGCCATGTGTGGGAGTAATAACAGTGAGCACCGAGAACCTGAGCTGGTCAAATCAGCAAGATGGATAGTCACATGTCTACAATAGGCAAGACGTCTGTGTGTTAGGTAGTTCTGAGTGATATGCTGTGTGAATGTGTTCAGCAAATAGCCATGGATGGTGTGTCCTGGTGTACAATGGTCAGTACTGCTGATGACCGGGCCAAGTCCACACAACTGCAGTGCCAAACAGACTGGTATCCCAGCAAGACGTTGCAGCAGTAGACCATATGATTTGTACAGATGTCATAACTGTCACCATCTGGAAGATGGACATGGCAAGAGTGTTGGCCCAGACAGTACACAGGCGGAAGTACTGTAGAGAGAGACTGTTTAAAATTTCACAGTGAAATGGAGGCACCCTCCGTTTGTACATACATGTTCATAGCACATCAGTTGGTTGTGTAGTATGGGAAACTAAGATGTACTGTGGGCAAACACTGGCAGACCACAAAAGGCAGAGGTATGATGTATGTAGAAGCTGCTGATGTCCACCCACTAGCCGCCAGTAGGGGAAAGGGCCATGTATACCTGTGAGGCAGTTGCAAGTAGCTGCCCTAGCACACATGCAGCCAGTCTGGCCCAGCATCAGCCTCAGGTAACACACAGGCCACCTTCCTGCTGCTGTGAATGAGTACAATATGATCCCCACATTACTATGTGAATACTCACAGAATGCAGCATGCTGAAGAGGTGTCCCATGCAGGTGTGTCCATAGCTGTAAGATGCACCCTGCCAGCATCCACACCAATAGATTGATAAGGACAAAAACAATTGCCATCACCACCTTGCACACTTATCCTGTCAACCCAGGGGAATACATTGCCTTGCAGCCTGGGTCTGTACAACTAACAGAATGCACTGGCCTGCTACAGATAGCCTGCATCAGTACCCAGTGCCCCACTGTCACAGGTCTGTGTCATGCCCATACCACCACTGTATGTTACCCCATGGACTCCCACATAATGAAAAACACAGTCCACAGAGCACAAATGCAAGGACATGTTGACAAATCCCAGTAGTATGTCCATCATGTTCAAATGCATGAACTGTGGACCAACCTGTACATACTGCTGGGATGGACTGGCAATTATAGGCATACCTATCAGATATTGTATGCATAATGGTAGGAAGAAGACAGATTAACAGAGGGTAGGGGGTAGCATCGCCATCATGGAGTGTGTGAAGGGTGAAACCCTGATGTGTGCACATACTTATCATGACTGCAAACACTGGGATGGGTGGCCACAATCCTGCTTGCAAACCAAATTGTGAAGGGTTAATGAACAGAATAATGAGCCCTGCCTCTGGATAACCTCAATGAGTCTGAATACCTTGGAGGTATGGCCACAGCACAATATGGCCATCCTGTCATGAAGATAATTGTACAGGCATGGGACCTACAGCCACAACAGCACCGAGGTGCTGGACCATATACACTGACCCATCAGCAAGTGTCTGCAGTTTCCATGCTAGAATGACATGAGTGTGTAAGAATATGTAGGTTGCACACCACATTAATGGACAAAGCTGCATTCAACGTGTAATCCCCGGGAACCTACTGCTAGCAAAGATGTATACCTGTCAGTAGTTGATGACATAAAACATCAGAGGGTAAAATACCACATATCACTAAATATCCCTGCCAACACCGAAACCATGTAGCAGAAGCACCACAGACAAAATTAGCAGAAATCTCAATAGCCTTTGCCCAGTGTCGACCCACATTGTCAACCAATCTACAGATATCCTGCAGAAGCAGGTTACTAGCTGTAGGTGTAGAGCACAAATACCTGCACTGGAGTACAGCCTACCTGGAATGGAGTCACGCATGTAATACAGACACTCATACTGGGCATGTTCACACACACAGAGAAGTGAAGGCCATGTCAGAAAATAAATTACAGAAGGGTCATACTGGGCATGCTCACACACTTAGCAAAATGAAGTCCATGTCTGGAAACATCTGTGGACTATACACAGCAGTCAGTCACAGATGTCTGTGCAAACACTCTACATTACACACCAGTCATGCTCTGCACACACAACAGATGAGAATATGCACATATATCAAAGGGCAGCACACTACAACAGCTCAGACATACACATAATAGATGTGGAAAGAGAGTGAAAGACAGTGACAAACAGCCCCCCTCTCATGAGACCTGTCCCACACAGCACACTCCCATTTTTCAAAAACATATGATGTGCAAATGTCCATCACTGTACACAATTGCCAATGCTAGCCTTCCAGTGAGTACACCTTTCATTGACTTTCTTTGACAAGCCTGCTGATGTCATCCCTGTGAAATACACCTTTGATAAAAGAGTACCCCAGTAATCTCCGTGGTGTGTTCTGTAGCTGTGTAATGTGCAAATGTGCTGTAGAAGTTAGGTTGGTGTTCTAATCCCATTCATGGCAACTGTGAGTCTGTGTGTGTATGTCTGTCTGTGCATATGTGTAGGGCCCATTGCTTTTGAGGACACTCAGTACACCTATCATTGCTCTTCTTTGACAAGCCTGCTGATGTCATTCCTTGTGAAATACACCTTTGGTGAAGAAGTATCCCAGTAATCTCCATGGTGCATTCTGTAACTGCATAATGCTCTAATGTGCTGTAATATGTGTTCTGATCCTATTCATGGCAAGTGTTTGTGCAGGGCCCAGTGCTTTTATGGACATTCAGTACACCTGTCATTGCCTGTCTTTGACAAGCCTGCTAATGTCATTCCCTGTGAAATGTACCTTTGTTGAAGAAATATCCCACTAATCTCACTGGTGTGTTCTGTAACTGCGTAATGCTCTAATGTGCTATAGTAATTAGGTAGGTGTTCTAATCCCATTCATGGCAACTGTGACTGTGTTTGTGCATATATGTAGAGCCCAATGCTTTTGAGGACAGTCAGTACACCTGTCATTGCCTTTCTTTGACAAGCCTGCTGATGTAATTTCCTGTGAAATGCACCTTTGGTAAAGGAGTATCCCAGTAACCTCCGTGGTGCTTTCTGTAACTGTGTAATGCTCTAATGTGCTGTCGTAGGTAGGTGTTCTAATCCCATTCATGGCAACTGTGTGTGTTTGTGTAGGGCCCAATGCTTTTGAGGACAGTCAGTACACCTATCATTGCCTTTCTTTGACAAGCCTGCTGATGTCATTCCATGTATAATACACCTTTGGTGAAGGAGCATCCCAGTAATCTCCATGGTGTGCACTGTAACTGCTTAACACTGTAGTAGCTAGGGAGATGCCCTAATCCCAGGCATGGCAACTGTGAGACTTTTGGTGTGTGTGTGCATTTGTCATACGTATCCTGTGTGAAGAACGATGCAATGTGGAGTGAGTTTTGCACTTTTCCTATATGTTAGGCCTATTAAATGTCATAATGTCCACCTTACAAGCATAACAGATGTCAAACATCACAGTGGCTGGGGTACACAATCTATACTCCCACATGTGACATCATGGCATGGGAAGCAATATAGGCAACACCTGTATTACCCAGAGAACACTCTCCACCCATGTCCCGGACACAAACACACTTGGCCAGGCAACAACCAATAAGTTGGTAGTCCCCTGCATATTGCCCCCAGATGGTAACCATGGTGTGATTGCAGTGGGATACAGAGGACATGGCACCCTGTCCCATCCCTACAATAGGCAATGCATTGCATACAGTGCTCCATCGCTATGTGTCCCAATGGACAAGCAAGCCAGCAAATGTTACCCACAAAGGCCATGCCATGCCATATACACATGCCTTGTATGGACAGATGCCACTGACACCAGTGAATACTGAGGGGGTAACAGAGGTAAGCTGCCTGAAGGTATCTGGGTGTACATTACCATTCAATTCACCTTGGGTAAATACAGGCCTACTGCTTCCTGCCATACAGACTATTCTGTTTGTCATTGTGATTGTGATGGTTATAGTCATGCCTTTTTATATCACAGATACATCCCATTGTGTCTACTTCAGTATGTACACCCTAGGGATTGTGTACAGACTGTAGATGGAGGCTGCCGGACTGTACATCTGCATTACTGACAAATGATTGCTTGTTACCCTGTGGCCCAGTCTGTGTCTACTGTTGTACTACTTGAAGGCCTTGGCCTGGACAGCAACATATGTACTCCTTTCCAGAATACTGTATACCTTTGCCTGTTAGACAGTTGCATTACTCTGTCTAAACATATTTCAGAATCTACACAACTATATGACATGGCATACAGTACTGTAGTAGTACACAAATAAAGCTTCCCCATGTATGCAAACCTGTGTGTAGTGTTATATCCCATAGCATGTCTGTTGGTATATGTTGCAGGCAACAGGTGTCACTTGTATGCTTGGCTCATACAGTGTCCATGTGGTATGCTGATGACTGTAGCCATAGTGGCTGTACCATACTGTGTGCACCCATCTACATATGTATCTCCCTATACATATGTCTGTGTGTATGTGTAATTACATATATATATATATATATATATATATATATATATATATATATATATATATATATATAGGTATATACATCTATATATATATATATATATATATATATATATATATATATATATATAGGTATATACATCTATATATATATATATATATATATATATATATATATATATGTATCTGCATATATGTGTTTGTATATATGAATCCTAGAAATGTTGAGTGGGTCCACATTGTACATCCTCTATGGTAGCCACACTATACTTCATAACATGTTACTGATACCAGCCTGACAGCATACAGGTGGGATGGAGTACTGTTAACATTCTGTGCCCATGTTGTGTCAGGTCCTGGGTTTGGGATTTGTGTTCCTTTGTCAGTGTAAGGAGCAATGCTTTTGAGGCCATTCACAGGCACTACAACCTCCATTGCCCTACTTTAGCAAGTCTGCTGAAATCATCAGCTGTGAAATACACCTTTGGGGAGTAAATATCCCAGTAATCTCTGTGTTATGTGCTATAACTGCTTAATGCTGTAGTGTGATAAACTAATTAGGTAGGAGTTATAATCCCAACCATGACAACTGTCTGTGTGTGTTCGTAATTTGTAACCTTTGTGGAGGTGACTGTGACTGTGTAACCCCTGGACCCATTGAGGGGCTGGTTTTGTAATTTTCCTATATGGTGGCCATATTATATGTCACAATGTCCACCTTACAAGGATGACAGATGTCAATCAGCTGAGATACTGTGGTGCCAATCCATGCCCCTACATGTGATACAAGGCCTGGTGAACAAAGTAATCAACTAGTATTACACAGAGTACACTATGAACCTGTGTCTCATACACAACCAAACTTGCTTAGACAACTGCCGCTATGTTGGTAGTATCCTGTATACTGTTCACAGATAGCAAGCATGGTGTGATTGCATTGGGCTACAGAGGGCATGGCACCCTGTCCATCAGTACAATAGGCACATAACTGAAAACAATGCACCTTCACTACATTCCCCAATGGATGCCTACAACATCTGTGGTGCCATCAAATGTGATCCACTAAGGACTGTCCATGAGCATGCCCTGCCACAAGAGGTCAGGAGTGGCACATGTGATGATAGCAATCTGTGTACATAACATGGGCCATACCCCACCTAGGTACAGTTCCACATGTCACTGTGCATGCATGTGGGAGGTGTGCACATCCCAGACACCGTCCATGTCATGGACTAAGGAACACATACATGGCAAGCAATGCACAGCATTGCCCACACGCAATAGGTACCCAGGTGACTGGATGGTGAATACAATACCCAGCTGTGTGGAGAAACCAGACACTACACCCCTGAGCCACACTGCAGACCATTGTCATGTCACCTAATGCCAAGGTATACCCATCACCTATCCTTGAATATCTGTCTAGCACAGTTGACTACTACACATCCATGAAGCAATGCACCCATGCATGTCAGTACTGGCACCCTGTGTCTGTGTGTGTGTTGTATGTTGCCTATGACCACATTCATACTCACTACAACCCCCATTGGCATACTGAAGCATGCTGTCTGATGTCAGACAACTCCACATACCCTTTGCCCATATAACCTAAGTATAACCCCTGTGGTACATGTGATAACTGCACAGTACTGTGTTGCAGCAATATAACTAGTGATGTGTTGTATCCCTGGCTCTGCCAAGTGTGTCAGTGTGTATGTGTGTTCTTGTGAGAGTGTGGCTGTGTTGACGCTGACACCTGTTCATGCAGACAGGCACATGTTCTAGACCTACCATGTAGCTACCATATCACTTTTGCAGATGTCACTCACCATCACATATATGTTTGGAGAACTCCTCAACATGTAACGTATGTGGCGCATCCAATGACTGCTTAGAGACTTACAACTGCTTTGTTTAGGTAGCAGCATGTGTATTGTCAGTAATGCTCATGATCAGCTGATGGCCTCTGCATGAATTCCAGCCCTCCTCTAGCTAATTGCATGTGGAACAGTTGTGGTAACATTCCCATAGCCAAATGCATGGAAACACACTCCAATATCTAGGAACATTATGTTGGTGTTGGGCCTTTTCATTTACTGTGAGCAGGAACTAGATCTGTTGTTTGGCAAACAGCATCACAGATGGATTGGTGACTTATCTCTGACAACATACACTGTGGAAAAAGGCCAACACACAGGAAGGGGTGTGCCTGTCTAGACTACAGACTGTAAGTACTGCTATACTGCAGTTGGGGTAATGTTGGTTTAACAGGGTGTGTGTGTGAATATGGCTGTCCTACATGTTTTAATACTTGTCATGTCAGTGCTATGTTTATGAGGAAACCCCATCTGTAGGGTCATCTGCAGACTGAGCAGTGTGAGGTGCTTTGTGTTCCTTGTGTTACCTGCAGAGCACCTATCTGTCAATTGCAGAAATTAGTGTGAGGATTGCAGTCAGTAGATGGTGACAGCCAGGAGAGTTACTGACTTCATATCCCTCATAGGACATATGTTGCAACAAACCCTGTTACAACAGTAAATGTATGAGGTTATCACAGCAACATGTCAATATTGGCCCTGTGTTTGTGCTTCCTGCCACAACTCTGTCAATCTTTGTACATATGTCATGCATTAGTGGGTGCATATGTTCTGTACACCATATCCATTGACAGCATATCTGATAACAAGCCAATGAGATATCACACTGCTACATATGTTATGTATAGTAGGGGTTATATTTGAGGACATAGCCTGGGCATTCTGTGGTTGTGTGTACAGTACTGAGGTACGTGTAAGTCTGGTAATTGTTGACAGTGTGTTTATAGTGAATATGTACCTTGGCCTGTGTGGAGACTGTGTTACATGCTGCTTCACTGTATCTCACCCTATCAGCTTACATATTTGTAGGGGCAAACACACATGCCCCATACCACAGACAGGCATCAGACCACACTGTGTAGTGGCCCAGTATATGTAGGGTTGGTGTGTGAGTGACACATATGAGGATGGTGTTGATCAGATAGTCCATATACTGTAATATTACACTAGCTAACCATATGTGGCTGTGGCTGTGTTCACATTGGTTGTGGTTATGCACCTTCACACAGGTGTCTGTTACTCTGTGATGTGACATGCCTGTAGAGTCTGCTATTTATGCAGGTACATGTGTATTCCCACATAGGAGATGTAGGCCAGTGTTGAGTCACTCGGCCTGTAGCCTGCAATGTGCTTTGTTACATGACTAGCAGCTTGAGATGTCATGTCCAGATACTTGAAGAACCACACTGCAGACACAGAGAAATAATTTTGTTAGCACTTTCGTTTACTCAAAATAGGCAAACTTCATCAGACAAATTTCACAAGGCATAATAGATCCTTAAATAAACAAAAGTTAATTGACATCACCACCAATAATCAATTAAAGACAATCTCCCATTAAAAAAGCAATACACCAAAAAATAGGTAAAATATAAGTACACTCATACCAAACTATAAAATCCTACATAGACACAATATAAAATTATGACTGCATAAATATACACTGACATATACACAAAATATGTATATATATATATATATATATATATATATATATATATATATATATATATATATAAACTAAAATAAAAAAGCAACAAAGAACTAAATGTAAATACATAAATACATAAATCGCATTATCTTTTTAATGCTCTCATTTTTAAAACGCTTCCAATAGAAACAGAATCATTAAGGCCAGGAAAAACAAGGGAATTCAACTTCAGCTGCCACATTAGTTCCTTCTCATCAAATTTCAAGGATATGGGCCCACCCCTATCATTTTCATACACTTTATCCATAACAATAAAAACAAACCTATGTTCAGGATGGTCTTTAATGTGCCTAGCTAAAGCGTTATTTAGGTTCAGTTTTTCAATAGCATACAGATGGTCATAAATCCTATTCTTAAGGGATCTCTCAGTTTTTCCCACATCAAAAACCTCACATAAAGTGTAGGTGCTCAAATAAACAACCCCCTTTGCGTTGCAATTGAATTTACCCTTAATGTTATATTTCCTCCCAGAAATTTTAAAGGAATTCCTAACATTAATGTATTTACACCACCTGCACGCTTCACATTTAAACATGCCATCGTATGGTAAATGTAAATTATGGGTCTGGTTCTCCAACAAACATTTGATGTTCCTACCTTTTCTAAAAACCACCCTAGGTGAGTCACCCACACATTTTTGAATAGTGTTTTCATCAGTCAAAAAATGCCAATTCTTAATGAGAATAGATCTTAAAAGCGGGGCATCTAAGGAAAAAGTAGTAATAAAACTCAATTTCTCAGTGCATAGGTCTAAATAACCTGACCTATCTGGTACAAAAATTGAACCAATATTACCAATCATACCATTCCTCAAGGTGTTCTCACCAGATTCTACATTTAATTCACCAGGGTCTAGTCCAAGAGCAGGCGAAACATCAATCACGCCTTTCTTCAAAAGAGGTGTAAAAAAACCATTCAACCTTTTATGGTGAACTTCACAAATTAATTCATCCAACAAAACTCTAGGATACCCATGTTTGGTAAACGTCTACAAGAAACGGGTGTGGTCATGAGTTCACCCTGTGGGGGCACCTTTGCCAACACAGTTATGGCCTTTTGGGAAAACGCTTTTTGTTTAAGAATGTAACTTTCCAACAAAAAGCAGTTTGGTACACCCGTTTTTTGGACGATACTTTTATCCTTCAGAAAGGGGATCAAACAGCTGATTCATTTATCCAAGATATAACACATTACACCAATTTTTTGAAATTTACCTGGGAATTTCAGACTGGTGAGATTTCATATTTAAATGTCAAATTAATTAAAGATGTTCCCAATAGAAAATTTATTTGAAAAATATTTAGGAAGCAGACATATTCTAACGCCTTCCTTCATTATTGCAGCTGCCACCCCCATTTTCAGAAAAGGGCAGTGGTAAAAGGTCAACTTGTTCGGGCGGCCAGAATGGTCTCCTTGGAGAATAATTTTCTGGGTGAATGTAACTCCTTGAGGGAGATGTTTATCAAACGTAGGCATCCTAGTGTTTTGTTGGATGAATTAATCTATGAAGTTCACCATAAAAGGTTGAATGGCTTTTTTACACCTCTTTTGAAGAAAGGCATGACTGATGTTTTGCCTGCTCTTGGACTAGACCCTGGTGAATTAAATGTAGAATCTGGTGAGAACACCTTGCGGGATGGTATGGTTGGTAATATTGGTTCAATTTGTGTACCAGATAGGTCAGGTTATTTAGACCTAAGCACTGAGAAATTGAGTTGTATTACTATTTTTTCCTTAGATGCCCTGCTTTTAAGATCTATTCTCATTAAGAAATGGTGTTTTTTGACTGAGGAAAACACTATTCAAAAATGTGTGGGTGACTCACCTAGGGTGGTTTTTAGAAAAGGTAGGAACATCAAATGTTTGTTGGAGAACCATACCCCTAATTTACATTTACCATACAATGGCATGTTTAAATGTGAAGCTTGCAGGTGGTGTAAATACATTAATGTTAGGAATTCCTTTAAAATTTCTGGAAGGAAATATAACATTAAGGGCAAATTCAATTGCAACTCAAATGGAGTTGTTTATTTGAGCACCTGCACTTTATGTGAGGTTTTTTTATGTGGGGAAAACTGAGAGATCCCTTAAGAATAGGATTTATGACCACCTGTATGCTATTGAAAAACTGAACCTAAATAACACTTTAGCTAGGCACATTAAAGACCATCCTGAACATAGGTTTGTTTTTCTTGTTATGGATAAAGTGCATGAAAATGATAGGGGTGGGCCTGTATCCTTGAAATTGGATGAGAAGGAACTAATGTGGCAGCTTAAGTTGAATGCCTTTGTTTTTCCTGGCCTTAATGATTCTGTTGCTATTGAAAGCATTTTAAAAATGAGAGCATTAAAAAGATAATGCAATTTATGTATTTATGTATTTACATTTAGTTCTTTGTTGCTTTTTTATTTTAGTTTATATATATATTATATATATATATATATATATATATATGTATATATATATATATATATATATATATACATATTTTGTGTATATGTCAGTGTATATTTATGCAGTCATAATTTGATGTTGTGTCTATGTAGGATTTTATAGTTTGGTATAAGTGTACTTATATTTTACCTATTTTTTGGTGTATTGCTTTTTTTAATGGGAGTTTGTCTTTAATTGATTATTGGTGGTGATGTCAATTAACTTGTGCCTATTTAAGGATCTATTATGCGTTGTGAAATTTGTCTGATGAAGTTTGCCTATTTTGAGTAAACGAAAGCGCTAACAAAATTATTTCTCTGTGCCTCCAGTGTGGTTCTTCTTTTTGGTTCATTGGTTAATTTTTTTGCTTTGTTTAATGTCCAGATACTTGCCAGGTGTACTGCTGCTGGGCCACCATAACAGTCATGTATGTCATAGGTTCATAGGTTAGTACTAAGCTAACTGCTCTTGCGAGCCATTTTAAGTCTAGCCAATTATCCCTTGAGAGACTCAAACCCTGCACCTTGCATTTGTAAGGCAAACACCTTAACCATTAGGCCACCCTCCCAACCTAACACCTTAACCATTAGGCCACCCTCCCAACTATATGTCAGACAAAGCAGTGGGATGCTGTACAGATGTCTGTCACTAACTAGTGGGTAGTATGTGACCATGGCACCTCTGTACCAGCAGTTATTATGTGTCAGGACAGACAGGGGTGTATGAATGCATAACCTATGGGGGCAAATGTATACCAGTATTTATGTACTATACCCATCTACATGGCTGTTAACATCCACATTGTCAGGCTTGGTCTACATACTCCTGGACTGACCAGAGTTTGTCAGATTGTCCCCATATATTGGCCATATCTCAGCTGTAGTCCACAGGGGCATTACTGTGCTAGCAGTGGTACTGTACTATGAATTCCTTAGAATGTCTGTCAGTAGCCAATGGTGCACATATTAACAGCAGATGTGGCCTCTCACACACACCATTTCTGTGAAGACAATCCTTATTACAGTAGCAATAGACTACAAATATACCTGCAATACATACCTGACATCCCCTTGCACTGAGAGGTTGGGACTATTGGGGCTGAGGTAGGGCTCCACTCCATGTTCAGGACATAGGGTGAACATATATGTATATATAATTATACATATACCCCTATAGATATATACACATATACATATCTTGTTTAGTGTATGCCAACAGTTTTACACATATGTGCCTGTGTTTCAGCCGCTGTCCTCCACCTACATACCAGGCTTTGCACATATGACATGCTGTTAGGGGTTGTTATGTAGTCTTTCCTGTGTATGTGATGCTGCCATTCCTGCCATCACTCCACTACTGTTATGATCCCCACACATACTGGGGGGTTGGGGCCATATATGTGTTGGCTTCACCTACACAATACATGTGTGCCCTAATGCACTCCAGAGGCCAGTGTATGTAACAGTGGTATATGGCTCAGTATTATTGCATCTAGGAGGGGTGCACCATAACTAACCTATGCTGTTACAACATGTGTGGGCATCAAGGATAAGCTGCTTTAAGGTATCTGGATATATATTACCATACAAGCCACCTTGGGTAAATGCAGGCCTACTGCCTCCTGCCATACAGAATATTCTGTTTGTCATTGTGATTGTGATGGTGTCAGTTATGCCTTGTTATGTAACAGATACATCCCATTGTGTTAACTGTGGTCTTTTCTCCCTAGGGATTGTGTACAGAGTGTAGAAAGAGGCTGCTGAACTATATATCTGCATTACGGACTGTTGATTGTTTTGTATGCTGTGGCCCAGTCTGTCTTTACTATTGTACTACTGAAGGCCTCAGGCTGGACAGCAACATATGTCAACCTTTCCAGACTACTGTATTAGTATAACTGTTTCACAGTTGCATTACTCTGTTCATATGGATGTCGGTGTCTGAACAGCTATATGACATGGCATATAGAACTATCATAATACACAAATAAAGCTTTCCTAATTATGCACACCTGTGTGTGGTGTTATATCCTTTGATATCTCTGTGGGTATATGTTGCAGACAATGAATGTAATTTGTATGGGTGGCTTATACAGTCCCCAGTTGATAAGATGGTAACTGTAGAAATACTGGCTGCTCCATGTTGTGTGCACGTACTACATATGTATCGTACTGTACATATCTCTGTGTGTGTATGTATGTGTAGTTACATATATATCTATATAAATGTATAGATATATAGATATATGTATAACTGTACCTACATATATGTGTTTGTGTATCTGTATCCTAGTGATGGCCATGTCGTGTCTGGTCCTGGTTATGGGATCTGCAACACTTGGTAGTGTATTGCAGGGGGGAACATGTTTGGCTGTGGGGGGTGTATATCTATTCGTACAAGACGTATATTGTTTAGAGCCTCTCAACCCCACTAATGTTGCATGTGGACATATATGTTTTGTTATTTCCCCATTGTTATCTACAGATGTATGTCCGTATAAACCTATATAGGTTCATAGGTAGGTACTAGGCTTTTGACCCTAGGGCCTATATAAGCCTAGCCAAAAAATGTACCCTGGCTTTCACCACCCAAGAAAATTATTTTCCTGTGCCCCTGTTGAGCAGAGCCACAGAAGTGATCCCTCGGGTGAATTTCCCATTTCCCATCCAATCATCAAGATTTTTATTGAAGAGTGCTAATGAGGAGCCCTGTTTGACATAGATAGGTAGTCTGTTCCAGAGTATGGGAAGTCTCTGGGACAGGAATCTATCCCTCCAGCATGTTCTGTTTATTGTGGTGACAAGGTTTAGGTCCCTAGAGTGTGTAGCTCGGAAGGATTGGGATTTCTTTAAGCGGAGCATGTCCAACTGTCTTGGGTTTGACATAGCTTTGTATGTTAGGCAGAGATTGCCCCTGAGTAGGCGATATGTGATGGAGTAAAGCTGTAGTTTTTTGAGACGGTCTGCGTAGGGCATCTGTTTGAGGCCAGTAATCCTCTTTGTTAGGTATTTCTGTGGTCTTTCCAGTTGTTGAAGATGTCTTGTGAGGTACATACCAAAAGGGGCACTGTACTCTATAATGGGTCTAATGAGTGATGAGTAGAGAGGAACAATGACCTCTTTTTTTCTGGATGAGAATCCTTTTGTGATGAGATGAGCCACTTAGAAGGATTTCCTGACCACTGTGGTGATGTGATTATCAAAGGAGAGACTACTGTCCACCTGTGTCCCAAGGTCTCTTATCACATTTTCGGCATTAAGTAGACTATCAGCTATGCGTTATTTCATGGGTACAGAGTTTTTACCAAAGGGGATGACAATACACTTTTTGGCATTGAGCTGCAGGCCATGGCTTTGACACCAAGTATCTGTCTTAGTGAGGCCCTTTTGTAGTTTGTCCACATCGTTAGGAGTTTTGATTATGGCTCCTAGTTTGCAGTCATCTGCAAACTTTGTTAGCCAAAGACCTTCTGTGTTAGCCTGCAATTCAGAGAAGTAGATATCAAACAGGAGAGGACCCAGGACTGAACTCTGTGGTACTCCACTTGTCACTGGTTTGAATTCAGATTTGGAATCTGCTACTTTCACAGTGTGGGTTCTGTCCATGAGCCAGTTGGCAACCCATCTTGTGACATAGTGATTTATTTTTTATTTTATTTTTTATTTTACATTTGTTAACCGGGAGAGTCCGACTCGATACATGTCCATTTTCAGCGGAGGCCCGGGGAGAAAAGCTCCAGGTACATAACAGACATATGAACATTGTTAATGCAAAAAAGGAAGATAGTTGAGTTCTAAATACAATATAAAGATACATCACATCTTGGGAAAAAAATAACAGCAGCATATAAAAAAAACATAGGTCAGTTACAAAGGCGAGACGCCTTGTTAAAAAGCGGTTAAGGATAGTGAGGTAAGAGAAGGGTAAATGATAGTGGTTAATCAGGTTTGGAACAGCAACATTGCCAGAGAGTATTGAGATGGGGTTTAAGCTTTTTTTTGAATTGTAGGAGTGAAGGTTCTGAGGTGAGCATGGTCGGTAGGGAGTTCCACATTTTACCTACAAAGTTTGAGAATAGAGAATCCCCAGCAGAATTATTGGCTTTATACCTAGTTTAGTGAGCTTATCTATAATTCCAGAGTGGGGGATGGTGTCAAAAGCCTTGGCGAGATCTAGATAAACTGTGTGAACCATTTTACCCTTATCTATGGCTTTGGTGACTGCTTCAAAGAAGTCAATCAAGTTTAGAAGACATGATCTGCCTTTTACAAATTCAAACTGGGTAGGATCCAGAGTTTGCAGATTACCAATGTCTTTGTTTATGAGTTCCATGTTGATACATTCCATGGCCTTGCAGACCAGGCTCATCAGGCTAATGGGGCAGTAGTTCCTGGGGTCCGTCGTGGCTCCCCCTTTGTGGAGTGGGATAACCGTCATGGTGCGCCATTCAGTAGGTACAAAGCCTGAGGTGAGGCTATGACTGAACATTGTACTTAGGTAGGGTGCCAGTTCATTCTGTAGTTCATGTAGAACGCAGCCTGGGATATTGTCAGTTCCCATGGATGCTGTGTTCTTGGCTTTGGAGAGTGTGTTTATATTTATATATATAAATATATCTATATATATATATCTATCTATATATATATATATATAGATATATATATATATATATATATATATATATATATATATAGAGAGAGAGAGAGATAAATATATATATATATCTATATATATATATATATATATATATATATATATATATATATATATCTATCTATATATATATATATATATATATATATATATATATATATATATATATATGTATATATATATATATATATATATATATATATAGATAAATATATATACATATAGATAGCTATATGTATATATATATATATATATATATATATATATATATATATATATATATATATATATATATATATATATCTGGGCTGCAACTCTCAAAACACCAAGATCTTTGCACATGAGGCTGACCGGATCCAAAAAGAAGAGGGTGAAGAGGATCGACACTACAAAAACAGCTGGCAGCCACGACAGTTGCAAAGTTGGAAGGAAGCGAGTGAAAAACACTGTTTATTCAACTGTCTCATACAAAAGGTCCCATCTCCTCTAATCAGTGGTCCTTCAAGGCCTGTTCTAATGAAGGACGCTGCCCAGTGAAAACTCATGCTGAATACCTGTTCTGAATTTCACCTCGTCTAACCTGACTGCAAGGTATCATCTCCTCTAATCAGTGGTCCTGCAAGGCCTGTTCTAATGAAGTATGCTACCCAGTGAAAACTCAAGCTGAATACCTGTTCTGAATTTCACCTCATCTAACCTGACTGCAAGGTTATTATTTCTTAATATCTCTCTGTTACACCACAATCTCTGCTCTGGGTCTATAGCACTGTTAAGTTGTAGTGGCCCAACCCTTATAAGAAATTACAAAATTGGCCAATATCCAACCAATAATCCCAAAAAAGTGTATACTGAATGTCTCAATAAGTATTTCTTCCTTATGTTTGTATTACATGAATAAAACAGAAAAGTGCTACTAAAATTGAACTAAAGTGCACTCTAGGAAGCAAGAGTAAACTAAAAAGCCTATTCAAACCCTAACAAAAAATACTAGAATACTTACCTTTAAGTGTAGGATCTAAGTTCCTTGAATCTGGTTTAGCCCTTGGAACCCCTCCCCTGCACAGCTACATATGCGAGGTTACAAAACCCCCTCCAGAAACTGCAATTTTTCAAAAAGTCAGTGCTCCTAGACCCAGCCAGCACATTTCCCCTGCGTGCTAAGTAACTGAGGTTTTTTTTGTGCATACTTAAAACTGTGTACTGCAGCTAACTAGGTGTTTTATCACTGTAAAAGTACTCATTTTCAACAAAAGAATTAAGGGATTTATTGTAACTGTACCTATGGGCTTAACTGTTTAAATCTGACAACGTTCTGACTGTAATCTGCAATTTAACTGTCGCTGATGACGATTGCTGAATAATCTGTAGCTAGCTGACCCTCTGAGTATTTTAGCCTATTGAACGGATTTTAAGTGACTTGCACGCATTAAAAGTCAGCCTGCCGGATTCACGATGGCTTGCACAGACTGTACGAGTAGAGTAAGACTCCATGCAGCCATCATGTCCGACGAGCGATCCAGGAACAGCTTGTAGGGGTGTTAAGAGAGCTCCTAAAACGTCTCCTACATGGACAGGGCTGGGATATGCAAATTACCTCACTTGCAGCCGAAAGGCATGCAAATGAGGTAAATTTGTGATCCAGGAAGCACAAACCTGTCCGAGTAGGAGCCGTGTTAGCTGCAGAAATGTACTCAGTTGACAACTGAGTACCATTCTGCAAATAGCACAATGGAGCCTTGTCAGCTCCAAATAAAGGTTGCATATGGTTGAGGAAGCATGCCAATGGCCAAATATACAGCCATTGGAAATGTTCCCAGATGCAAAATTAAAATAAAAATACTTTTTTTTTTCCGGCGATTTCCGATGTTTAAACATAGCGCAGCGCCGCGCAAATGGGGTGCGCTATAAAAAACATAAAATAAGAAAATAAAAGCCACAAATGTGGAACTTATGAAAATTGTTAAATTACAGTGTAAGGGAATAGCAGGCTGAAGACAACATGGCCACCGAGTAGGGGTTGCTAAGGGGAGAAATCCAGTCTAAGACATGTAGCCAAGCATTAGTAGGCAATCCTATGTAAATGAGTGTTAGGATAGTGAATCACACTTTTACATAGCAAATGAGCACAGTCAGTGGAGTGTAGGAGTAGGATATGGGGAGTAACAGAGTAGGAGATAGGTGACATCACAAGGGGGGGTATGTATGAAATTAGTGAAGCTCATAGGAGCAGAGTGGCATGTGTGAGCTGTCAGTTAGACATCATGGAAAGAGGTGTGTCAACAGGTAGGCCAGGGAAAGCCAAGAAATAGAAGGTGTATACTGTGGATAACAACAAAGTTTCTTGCTGAGCGGGTATGTGTGAGTGTGCGCGCCTGTAAACCCGAGTAAGACAGAGTGCGTGTGTGGAAGCGTGAGTGCGCGCGTTTAAGCTGGAGTAACATGTATACGGCTGTTTAAAGACCTGTAAGCACGTTTGCACTGGTGTGCACGTGTTTTAACCCAAATAAGCAAGTTTTAGTCTGTGTAAGCATGTGTGCGCATGTGTGACCTGCTGTGAGCGTATTTGCGCTTGTATGTGCGTTGCTCCCCCCGAGGAAACAGAAAGGAAAAAGGAAGCACAACAAATAGTAGGAAGCTACCAGGGAATGCTAATAGAGCTAGCAGGTGAAAACAATCAGAATCAAGCAATTACACAGGCAGAACACTAGCCCAGCCCAGCACTTAAAACTCTGCAAACAACAGTGCAGTTTGTTTCTCTCAAGAGACACTGCAACACTGGAGTAAGCTACTAAAAGTGAAAACTGAAAAAGCTTCACTCAGACAAAAAATGCTAGGGGCTGCCATTGCTGTTATAAGGCGACATACACAACATGCTGAGGGTGGTGACAATGCAAATGCTGCCAGACAACTCACAGTGAGGAGACGGAGAAGAATGTACAGGCCCAGGGTCACCTACCAGGGGTTACATGAGCTGAAGATAATGGAGCGCTATAGAGTGGACAGAGACCTCCTGCAGCAAATTGTTGAGCTGTGCAGGCCACGCCTCACTCACAGAACCAACAGAGGGGAACCCATCCCAGTGGAAACCAAGGTATGTGTTGGCCTAAGAATACTAGCAACAGGTACCTTCCAGAGACCAACTGGTGATATGAAGGGGATATCACAGGCATCAGCATCCAGGGTACTGCACCAGTTCCTGGATGCCATGTCAGCACATGCCGGTGATCATGTATATTTTCCCAATTCCCGTGAGGTATTGACCAGCAATATGCGTCTCTTCCAGCAAATAGCAGAATGCCCTGAGGTAGTGGGTGCAATAGACTGCACGCATATACGGATCAAAGCACCAGCTGGAGAGCGGGGTAGGGCCTACATTAACCGCAAGGGCTTCCCCTCCATCAATTGCTAGGTCATGTGTGATGCCCAGGGCATAATAATGAATGTGTGTGCTGGCTTCCCTGGAAGCTACCATGATTCCCATATCTGGCATCTGACGCAGCTGTACCAGACATTTGCCAATGCGGACATCCCACATGGTCACTTAGTGAGGAATGCTGGCTATGCACTGGAGCCGTGGCTGATGACACCCATCAGAAATGCACACACACCTGAACAGGAACACCATAATGAGGCACATGCACAAACACGAAATGTAATTCAGCGTGTGTTTGGGTTGCTGAAGTCATGGTTCCGGTGCCTGGACACATCTGGTGGAGCCTTGCAATACTCACCAACTACATGTACCCAAATTGTCATCGTATGTGCTATGCTACCTAATATGATTCTGTAAAAACAGCTGCAGCAGGACCAGCATAGGCCTGGGCCAAACAGCCCCCCACCATTGCCAAGGCCATCACAGGCAGAGCGTGACTTGGAGGAGGAACAACCTGAGCCTGCCCCAGTAGGCAGAAGGAGTCGTGCCCAGTATGCCTTGGCCTTGGCAGAGGCAACGCATAGCACATACACTGGCTGAGTAGGAACCCTGGAAATGATACCTCTCTCTGACTCCCACATATAGTGAAAGGGATGCCTAAGTTGACACAACCTGCTTTCAAACATGTGCAGGGAGTGTAGTATGTGCATCCGACATAGGCAGCCCTGCAGCACCACCTGAGGCATGATTGCCATGTGTTAAGCAATGTAAGGTAGTGCTAAACAGCATTTACCACTATGCAGAATATGCAAACCTGATGACCTTGAATATCATACTACCCTCACCAAACATGATGCCACAATATGAAGACAAGATGATCAATCACAACAATTTGCTTAAGTATTGGTGTCAGTGAAAGGGGATCCAATGCCTGTCAGCCTGGGATGACATGCTCAACAAGACATGATGCTTTGCTATGGATGGCTTTCACCTGACACCTGTGGCCTGTTGAATATTGCCAAAGGTCTTGTCACCCCCATAGTGCTTTTTGTAGGTAAGGCTCAAAAGACAAACCCACATCCATAGGTATCACAAGGGATAAGAAACTAGAAGTAATGCTACTCAATGCCAGAAGTCTAAACTGCAAGATGCATGCATTCCAAACTCTCCTCAGCATGGAGAATGTTGATATCTGTGCAGTAACAGAAACCTGGTTCAAGGGTCCCAAGAGCACCCTAGCACTAACAGGTTACACCTCATACCATGCTTTACAGCTGCAAAACAAACCCACATCCGTAGGTATCACAAGGGATAAGAAACTAGAAGTAATGCTACTCAATGCCAGAAGTCTAAACTGCAAGATGCATGCATTCCAAACTCTCCTCAGCATGGAGAATGTTGATATCTGTGCAGTAACAGAAACCTGGTTCAAGGGTCCCAAGAGCACCCTAGCACTAACAGGTTACACCTCATACCATGCTTTACAGCTGCAAAACATGGAACAAACTACAAAAGGAGGGTGAGTATCAATATTTGTCAAAGATACCCACAACCCCAGGTTGGTGGCACAGCATGAAGCATCAGAGACTATCCATGTGCAACTAACAGTGGGTAAAATCACCTTCCAGTTCATAGCCTGCTACAGACCACACTCCTAAACCCAAGAACCACACTTGGCTGACTGGAGAACACATGAAAATATGAAGATCTCCCCAAACACCATTATATTGGGTAACTTCAACTATCCAAACATAGACTGGGAGCATTACCCTAGCTGCAACACCCTAGCCCAAAGGTACCTAGAATTTATAAACTCAAATGCTATGGAACAACTTGCTACCACTCCCACAAGAGGGAAAAACATACTGGACCTGATCATCATCAACATGGAGACTCTATGCCCAAGACCAGAAGTGTATCCCTCACTGGTAAGATCAGACCATAGAGTAATCTCACTGGATATTCACATCCCGACCCCAGCCCATGGCCAGAAAACCACAGTGAAAATTTTTCACTAAAGCAAATGTCACACTCCTCAAAACCAAGGTGGAATCCTTCACAGCCCCTGTGCCTCTGGAAAATATGGCCCAGACCTCAGAACCCTTTATAAATGCATTCTATGAACACCTTCAGGAATGCATGGATCATGCAATCCCAAATAAAAACAAGATCCAATCCTCCAAAGGCAGGCATCCTGTCTGGTGGACCGCAGCCATAAAAAAACATACAATACAAGAAGGAAGCTACTATATGATAGAGCAAAATCCCAAAAAGGGAAGGCATCTCTGATCAGTATTATTGAAAAACTACGGCCACACATAAAATCGTCTAAGGCCATTTTTGAGATACAAATTGTACAGGACACTAAGGATAATCACAAGGCATTCTTTACTTATGGTAGGAATCTGTGTGGGAATCCCCAGATATGCTCAGAAGTAGTCCAAAATGACAAACAATACACCAAACCCACAGACATTGCCAACATCAGAGCTGACAGGTTCAGTGCAAACTTCTCCCTCCTCACCAAAAGGGCAAATATCTATCCCAGCAGAGTGCTGGCCCCTTGACATCACCGAAGCTCAGGTAACAGCCAGCCTCTCCAAAGCAAAACACACAGCATCAATGGGACCAGACAGTGTCCTGGGCTGTGTCCAACATGAACCCCAAGAAGAAATGAGCACAAACATAAAACCACTGTTCAATCTCAGCCTTGCCACAGGATATGTACCCAAAAGAGCAGTGTACAGCAACAGTGGTCCCTCTCCATAAAGGTGGTGCTTCAATGGATACTGCAAACTATTGTCCCAGAAGCCTGACTAGCTTGGTCTGCAAAGCTATGGAAAGGATCATCATGGACCTCAGAAATAAAGATATTGGGGACCTACAGACACTGGATCCTACCCAGTTTGGCTTTGTTAAGTGCAGATCCTGCCTCTTAAACCTGGTTGAGTCACTTGAAACAGTCACCAAGGCCATTGATGAGGGGACAGTGGTCCACGCAGCCTACCTGGACCTCTCAAAAGCCTTCCATACAATACCCCACTTGGTCATTATAGATAAGCTCACCAGCTTCAAAATAAACCCCTATGTCACTAGATGGGTTGCAAACTGGCTCAAGGGCAGAACCCACATGGTCAGAAATGCTGGAGCCATGTCAGACCCCAAACCAGCTACAAGTGGCATCCCACAAGGCTCAGTCCTGGTACCTCCCTTGTTTGGTATATATTTCTCGGAGGTACAGGCCAACACAGAAGGAGTGTGGCTGAACAAGTTTGCAGATGACTGCAAACTGGGCACCATAATCGACCCTCCAGCTGACACAAGCATCCTACAAAATGGCCTCATAGAAACAGACAACTGGTGCCAGAGCCGTGTCCTCAAGCTAAATGCAAAAATGTGTATAGTCATCCCCTTTGGAAAAAACTAAGTGCCCACAAATTACCACATAGGTGATAACCCATTAAGTATGGAACAAGTGATAAGGGACCTGGGGACCCAAGTTGATAGCAATCTCTCATTTGACAACCACGTGGCCAAAGTGTTTAGAAAAACATTTCATAAAGCCCACCTGATCATGAAGGTATTCACATCTAGATCAGGGGAGGTCATCGTGCCTCTTTACTCATCCCTCATCAGGCCCATAATTGAGTACAATGCCCATTGTGGGATGTACCTTATCAGACACCTGCAGCAGCTGGAAAGACCACAAAAGTACCTCACCAGGAGGATCAAAAGGCTCAAACACATGCCATTTGCTGCTGGTTAAAGAAACTGCAGCTCCACTCAGTGGCATACCGCCTGCCCAGAAGTGCCTGATGTATAAAGCCATGTCCAACCTGGAATCAATGGACATGCTGCACCTTGGAAAATCAGAATCCCCTCAAGCTATGCACTCAAGAGACCTGAACCTCAGGACTGAAATAAATAGGACATGCTGGAATGACAGATTCATAACCCAGAGGCTCCCTCCACTCTTGAGTAAACTCCCACTCCAGGTTAGCCAGAGTCCTTCATTGACTCTCTTCAAGAGGAATCTGGATAAGTGGATGGGAGATTGTAGGTTTACCCTGGGTATCACTTCTATGTCACTGTTAGACAGAGACACAGTATACTAACCTTGAAAAATGTCATGGCAAACTCCACTTAAAATGTGTGTTGAAAGCCAAACACACTCTGGCCATGATTATAAATGCCCTAGGGCAGATAGCCTAGTATGAACCTATGAATAGAATCACACACACCAACTAGTACAACTGTGGTCAATGTGGAGTAATGTTTGGCAATGTCCACCCAAGTTGGTGAATACACAGCAATGTTGGACAAGCCTGGTTTAAGTAGGCCATAGCTGAACAAAATGAAACATGCTCATAGTTGTCCAACTGGCCCTTAACCAGTCTGATCTGCTCAGTATGAACATTTAAAGCAGTGATGGGACTCAAACCCATGATACTGTGCACCATAGTGAAAGTACTGAACCAGTACACCATGACAGTATTGCAATGTTCAGCCAGTATGAAAGAATGTTGACAAGTCTTTGCAAACTATCCCATGGAAACCCTGCAGGCACAGCACAATCTCTGTTGAGTTATGACACAAAGGAGTCTGGCAGTAAGAACACAACATGACTTCCAACACACACAGTATAAATGTCAATATTGGTCATGTTCACACACAGCCACAAATGTAGTGGACTTCAGATCACAACATATGGAAAGGTCACACTGGGCATGCTCACACACTTGGATAAATGAGACATATGTCAGGCAACAAACCATGGAAAGCCTGAACTGGGCATGCTCACACACTTAGGCCATGTCTGAGTATAGCAGTCGGCCACACATATCTGGCAGTTTTATGTGTTAAGCCAGGAACCTCCCATGATCCAGCAATCTGCCCTGTGCACACAGTTAAATGACAACAGACATATGTTATTATACTGGAACCCTGTCATGATCAAACATGTTACACAGATACACAAGTTGTTCATAGAAATTGGGAAAGCTACGGCAATAAATACCTGCAAACAGTATCAGCAGCAAATATTGTGCATCCCCAACATAAACATAGGTGCAGAGGTCTATACTAGGCTGTCTGCCCTAGGGAATTCATAAGCCTAGGCAGAGTGTATTTAGCGTCTGCCTCCCCAGTAGAGTAGCCTACTGTGCCTCTGTAAAGTAGGTCACAGAAGGCACCCTTTAAGGCTAGTTTGCTGTGCCTCTGTCAAGCAGGGACACAGTGGAGATCCCAGGGGTGAATTTGCAATTTCCCATCCATGCGGTTGGATTTTGCTGGAAGAGGGTTGGCGAGGGGCTATGTCTAACTTTAATTGGGATTCAATTCCAGAGTGAGAGGAGCCTCTGAGTAATGAATCTGTCCCTGCAGCATGCCCTATTTAGTTTTGTGCTGAGGTTTAAGTCCCTGGAGTGTGTAGCTCTAAGGGTTTTGGATGTTATGAGGTGGAGCATGTCCATTACTTCTGGGTTTGACATGGCTGTGTACGTCAGGCATAGATTACCTCTGAGTAGGTGTTAAGCAACTAAGTAGAGCTGGAGATCCTTTAGTTGAGCTGCATAGGACATCTGTGTGTAGCCCATGATCCTCTTGGGGAGGTACTGTTGTGGACACTGTAGTTGCTGCAGGTGTTCATAGGTTCATAGGTTCGTACTAGGCTATCTGCCCTAGGGCATTTATAAGCCTAGCCAGAGTGTGTGTGGCTTTCACCACCCCTTAGGATGAGAATACTACGCCCATTTAGGGTTTAGTTTACTGTGCCTCTGTCTAGTAGTGACACAGAGATAACCCCCGGGGTAAACCTATGGTCTCCCATCCACTCGTCAAGACTTCTCTTGAATAGAGTTAGGGAGGGGCTCTGCCTAACATGGATTGGGATTCTGTTCCAGAGTGTAGGGAGCCTGTGGGTTATGAATCTGTTCCACCAGCATGTCCTATTTATTTCTGTGTTGAGGTTTAAGTCTCTTGCTCTCGTGGCTCTGATGGATTTGGATTTTCTGAGGTGGAGCATGTTCATTAATTCCGGATTGGACATGGCCTTGTACGTTAGGCACAGGTCACCTCTGAGTAGGCGGTATGCGACTGAATAGAGCTGAAGTTTTTTCAGTCGGGCAGCATATGACATATCTTTAAGACCCTTTATCCTCTTGGTGAGGAACTTTTGGGGTCTTTTCAACTGCTGCAGGTGTCGGGTAAGATAGATCCCAAATGGGGCATTGTACTCAATCATTGGCCTAATAAGAGAAGAGTACAGGGGCACAATGACCTCTCTTGATCTAGATGTGAAACCCTTCATGATAAGGTGGGCAGTATAGAAGGTCTTCCTAACCACTTTGGCAATGTGAGTGTCAAATGAGAGGTTACTGTCAACCTGGGTCCCTAGGTCCCTGATTACCTCTTCTGTACTTAATGGATTACCACCTATGTGGTAATTTGTGTGCACCTTGTTTTTCCCAAAGGGTATGACTATACATTTTTTGGCGTTCAGCTTAAGGCCATGGCTCTGGCACCAATTATCTGTTTCTATGAGGCCTCTCTGAAGGATGTTTGTGTGCGCTGGAGTATCAATTATGGCACCCAGTTTGCAGTCATCTGCAAACTTTGTCAGCCACAATCCTCCTATGTTTGCCTGTACCTCGGAAAAATAAATGCCGAACAAGAGGGGTCCCAGGACTGAGCCCTGTGGGACACCGCTTGTGACTGGCTTAGAGTCTGACATAGCTCCAGCAACTCTGACCCTGTGGGTTCTGTCCTTGAGCCAGTTTGCAGCCCATCTCATGACATATGGGTTTACATTTAAGCTGGTGAGTTTGTCTATGATGCCCCAGTGGGGTATTGTGTCAAACACTTTTGCAAGGTCAAGGTAGGCTGTGTGAACTGCCTTACCCTTATCAATGGCCTTAGTGACGGTTTCAAAAAAGTCGACCACGTTCAAAAGGCAGGATCTGCCCTTGACAAAGCCGAATTGGGTAGGATCCAATGTCTGTAGGTCCCCAATGTCTTTGTTTATGAGTTCCATAATGATCCTCTCCATAGCTTTGGAGACCAGGCTTGTCAAGCTTATGGGGCGGTAATTTCCAGGGTCTGTAGAAGCACCGTCTTTGTGAAGTGGGACCACTGTTGCCGTACGCCACTCTTTGGGTACGTATCCTGTAGTAAGGCTAAGATTAAACAGCAGCCTTATGTGTGGGGTTTAGTTCCTCTTTGAGTTCATGTAGCACACAGCCCGGGACGCCGTCCGGTCCCATTGTTGCTGTGTTTTTAGCTTTAGAGAGGGCGGCTCTCACCTGGGCATCTGAGATGTTAGGGAGGCTACACTCTGCTGGGTCAGTTATTTCTCCTTTTGGGGGGGAGGGGGAGGAGAAATTTACACTGAACCTGTCTGCCAGAATGTTGGCAATGTCAGCGGGTTCAGTGTATTTTGTGTCATTTTGGACTAACTCTGAGCATATCTGGGAGTTTCCACCCGGGTTTCTAACATAGCTAAAGAAGGCCTTGTGATTGTCTTTTGTGTTTTTTTGAGATTTTTCTCTCAAAGTTGGCCTTGGATGATTTTATGAGTGATCGTAGTTTTTTGCTAGTACTGATCAGAGATGCCTTCCCATTTAGGGATTTTGCTCTGTCATGTACTAGCTTCCTCCTTCTGTTGTAAAGTTTGTTTATGGCTGGGGTCCACCAGACCGGGCGCCTGCCTTTGGGGGAATGGGTCTTGGTTTTATTTGGGATTGCATGATCCATGCATTCTTGAAGGTGCCCATAGAAGGCATTTGTAAAGGATTCAGCAGTGTGGGTTGTGGTTTCCACTGGTCCAGGGACCTTGAAGGATACCACTTCAGTCTTAAGAAGTGTGAAGTTGGCTTTTGAGAAGTTCTTCACTGTGGCCTTTTGTGCGGGGGGTGGGGGCGGGATGTGGATTTCCAATGAGATTAATTTATGGTCTGATCTTACCAATGAGGGATATACTTCCGGTGTGGAACATTTTGTCCGCATGTTTGTGATGATCAGGTGTAGTATATTGTCTCCTCTTGTGGGAATGGTGACTAGTTGTTCCATCGCATTTGAGTTTATGAATTCTAGGAACCTTTGGGCTAGGGTGTTTGGGCTTGAGTAATGTTCCCAGTCTATGTTTGGGTACTTGAAGTCTCCCAATATGATGGTATTTGGAGAGACATTCATACTCTCTAGTGTCTTCAGGAAGGCTATGTGGGGTTCCTGAGTTTGAGAGGGTGGTCTGTAGCATGCTAGAAATTGTAAGGCAGTTTTGCCCATGGTTAGTTGCACCTGGATGGTCTCAGATGCTTCGTGCATTGCCACTAACCTGGAGGTGTGGGTATATTTGATGAATATGGATACTCCCCCTCCTTTTGTGGTTCGGTCCATGTTTTGGGGCCGGAAAGCATGATATGAGGTCAAACCTGATAGTGCTGGGGTGCTCTCAGGAGCCTTGAACCAGGTTTCAGTCACTGCACAGACATCGATGTTCTCCATATTGAGGAGGGCTTTGAGGGCGTGCATCTTGAGGTTTAGACTTCTGGCATTGAGCAGCATTACCTTTATTTTTTTTCCACTTGTGTTTTCTAGGGAGGTAGGTTTGTCATTTGAGCCTTGCCTAAAAAAGGCACTATGGGGGTGGCAAGAGCCTTGGCCAGTATCCGGAAGCCCAGGCGTGACAGGTGCAAGCCATCCCTTGCGAAGCAGCGTGGCTTGTCGAGCATGTCATCCCAAACAGACAGACACTGAATCCCCTTAGAATGAGACCAGTAATTAAGCCAATTGTTAAAACTGATCATTTTGTCTTTGTACTGTGGCATCATTCTTGGTGAGGGTAAGATGCTGCTCAGGGTCAGGGTCATACCGGCCTGGGCTACATAATCAGAGAGCTCCTCTATGTCTCTTTTCATGTAGTCCAGGGAGGTACGTCTCAAGTCGTTCACACCAGCATGTACAATGACTGAGTCATATTTGTACTTGCTGTGGAGTGACCTGAGTGCTTGTCTTATGTGGCGGATTCTAGCTCCCGACAGGCAGCTTACTGTGACCTTTTCCTTGTTTAGTTTGGTGAGCGGGATGTCAGTGTGTCTGACTATGGAGTCACGTATTACAAGTGTATCTGGCATGTTGTTTGGCCTTAAGGGCTGTGACTGTTTAGCATACTGACTTTGTGATCTATGTGTTGCATGTGCTATGTCTTGAGGTGGCGGTTGCTTGGGTGTCTGCTTTGGAGGCCTCTGTTGTTTTGGTAGATTTTTAATCAGCGCCTCCGAGTATGTTTTTGTGTGTTTATGTGTTTGATTTGCAGTTGTGATAGTTCTATGTGGGACTGGGTTTGTGGTGTGCGTGGTTACCTTCTCCTCCTGACTGGTCTTGCCAGTACTGAATTGAGAGAGCTCAGCCTCCAGTTTGACTATATAGTTGCATCTCTCGCATATATTTGTATTTGTTGGGAGGAGGAGAGGGTTGTCTGTGTACATGAGGCAATTCTAACATTGCCTCAAGATTCCCAGATTCACCAGCTGAACAGGAGAGGATGCCAGCAACTGACCCTTCGACATGCTAGAATAGTGAAAAAGATTGCTGTGTAACTGAGTCAGAAAGGATCTATAGGGAAATGGGTACTCAAGGGAATTTAGGTGAATGAAGTACTTTCTTTTGTTTAAGAGTGCTTTACCTGTATAAAAAATGCTTTAGGAGCAAGTGCTGAGCTTTTCATTTAGAGTATAGGCTGTTTAGATTGCAAGTAGAGCAGTTCTAAGGGAAAAATTGAAGAGTAGACTTTACGGAGCCAGAAATAGTTTAAACTTGATTAACCGGCGCTGCCCTATGCTGCTCTATGAGCAACTTTGCGCTAATTCACGCTAAAGCGCGCAAAACGGGCTTTATAACAGGTGGTTGAAAAGAGCCAGGAATTGACCCAAAATGGCCAATAAACTACAAGTTGCTGGCCTGGAACCAATCCTCTAGGGACAAATAGGTTGCTCAGTACTCCCCACTCCCACTGGTGAACAAAGAAGCTTCCTCTTATCCAAATAAGGATATGGATAGCACAGGAACTAAGACAAAGCCCAGAGATCAGCAAAATCTGAAGACTGGACTATTCTAGTTCAGAAAAGTGGGAAAACAAGGATTTTTTTGTTTTTTTTCTTTTTACAGAGAAAGGAGAAAAAGATACAGTAGAAAACAATAAATGCTATAAAACGGCTAGCACACTTGAGTGTGTTAGCCTAACAATTAAATTAAACAAAAATAACTTTATAATGTGCTAACAGATTAAGTTCAACACAAGTACAGTGAAAACAATAAGCAGAGCTGTTTTTTAGGTGAGATGCAGTAATTAAGGCGAAAGCCAGAAAAAAATACTTATAAATCCAGGAAAGTCACTCTTTCACTCTGCTGCTTGTAGAACTCTGCAGGACACCACAAGGAGCTGTGCTGAGTCTTTTACAAGTGAAAAAGCACACAAAAATGTGATTTATAGCAGGGGGTTGAAAAGAGCCAGGAATTGACCCAAAATGGCCAATAAACTACAAGTTGCTTGGCTGGAACCAATCCTCTAGGGACAAATAGGTTGCTCAGTGCTCCCCACTCCCACTGGTGAACAAAGAAGTTTCCTCTTATCCAAATAAGGATATGGATAGCACAGGAACTAAGACAAAGCCCAGAGATCAGCAAAATCTGAAGACTGGACTATTCTAGTTCAGAAAAGTGGAAAAACAAGGATTTTTTTTGTTCTTTTTCTCTTTTTTACAGAGAAAGGAGAAAAAGATACAGTAGCAAACAGTAAATGCTATAAAACGGCTAGCGCACATGAGTGTGTTAGCCTAACATTTAAATTAAACAAAAATAACTTTTTAAAGTGCTAACAGATTAAATTCAAAACAAGTACAGTGAAAACAATAAGCAGAGCTGTTTTTTAGGCGAAATGCAGTCAAGATGCAGTAATTAAGGCGAAAGCCAGAAAAAATACTTATAAATCCAGGAAAGTCACTCTTTCACTCTTTGCTGCTTGTAGAACTCTGCAGGACACCACGAGGAGCTGTGCTGAGTCTTTTACGGGTAAGGTACACCCCAAAAGGGCCATTGTAGTCAAACATGGGCCTGATGAGTGATTAGTGTTAGTCTCAACCTCAGAGAAGTACATACCGAACAGGACAGGTACCACAGCTGAGCCCAGTGAGACACCAGTTGTAACTGGTCTGGAATTGGACATGGCACCTGCAATTCTGACCATGTGGGTTCCATCCCTGAGGCAGATAGCAACACATCTAGTGATATAGGGGTTGATAGTTAAGCTGGTAAGCATATGTATGATGCCTGGGTGGGGTATTGTGTTGCAGGCTTCTGCAAGGTACAGGTAGACTCTGTGAACTACCTTGACCTCATCCATGGCTTCAGTAACCATTTCAAAGATATGAACTATGTGTAAGAGGCAAGATCTGCCCTTAACAAAGCCGAATTGTGTATGATCCACTGTTTGGAGGCTCACAGTGTTTTTGATTATGACTTCCATGATAATATGCTCCATAGCTTTTTCTACCACACTAGTCAGGCTTATGGGGTGATAGTTCCTGTGGTCCGTTGTGGCGCCACCTTTGTGGAGTGGGAGCACTGTATATGTATGCCATTCTCAGGGTACATATCCTGTAGTAAGGCTAAGTTGGAACAGTGACTTAATGTGAGTGTTCAATTCTACTCAGAGCTCATGTAGGACACAGCCTGGGACACCGTCCGGTCCCATACATATGCTGTGTTATTTGCTGTGGAGAGGGCACCTTTCACCTGTGCAACTGTGATGTCAGGGAGGTTACATTCATTTGGGATGGGCATTTGTACCCTTGGGGGGTAAGGGGGGAGATGTTTGTGCAGACTCTGTCTGCCAGGGTGTAGGCTATGTCCGTAGGTTTGGCATATTTTGTGCTGTTATGCAACAATTCAGAACATATCTGTGTTGTTTCCACACATATTCCTGACATAACTAAAGAAGGCCTTGTGATTATCTGTAGTGTCTGGTCAATTTCACTGTCAAAACATGCAAGTGATGATTATATGAGGGATTGAAGTGTCTTGCCAATACTGTTCAGAGAAGTCCACCCTCTGTGGGATATTGCTCTGTTATCTAGTAGCTTCCTCCTTCTGTTGTACAGCTTACATATGGCCGGGGTCAACCAGACAGGTCTCCTGTTTTGGAGGAGTCATGGTTTTATTTGAGATAGGATGATCAATGCATACCTGCAGGTGCTCATACAATGCGTTTGTAAAGGATTCTGTAGATTGGGATGTATTATCCTCCAGCACGGGGCCTTTGAAGTATTCCACCCCAGTCTTCACAAGTGCAACGTGTGCTTTTGAGAAATTGTTTACAGTGATTTCCTTGGCTGGGGGTGGGGACGGGATATGGATGTCCAGGGAAAGTTGTTTATGGTCTGATCTTAACAATGAGGGTTCTACCTCTGGTGTGGAACATAGAGTCCCCATGTTGGTGATGATCAGGTCCAATGTGTATTCCCCCTTGTGGGTGTGATGACTGGCTGTGCCATAGCACATGGATCCACAAATTGTAGTGGCTGTAGGGTGATGTTGTTGAGGGCCTGAGTAGTACCCCCAGTCAATATTTGTGTACCTGAAGTCAACCACTATAATGGTGTGTGTGAAGACCTTCATATCCTACACTGTTCCCAGGAAAGCCGAGTGTGGTTCTTGGGTATGGGGGGGTAGTCTGAACTACACACCAAACCAAAAGGCAGTTTTGCACTATGGTAGTTGTATATGTATGGCCTGTCATGCTTAGTGCAGTGGTACCAACCCAGAGGTGTGTGTATCTGTGATGTATATGGATATACACCCTACTTGTGTTGTGTGCTACAAGTCCTGTGGTCACAAAGCATGGTATAGGACATAACCTGGCAGTGCCAGTGTGCATATGTGACCCTGAACTATGCGTCTGTTAATGCACAGATATTGTTATCCCCCATACTGAGGGTTAGTAAAAGATGTACATTTCTCTTTGGAAAGACTGATGATGTCAGCACCCTATAAATACAGCAGGAGAAGGGAAATTAGCTAGTAATGTGAATAGCACGTTGCACTATTGCGTCTCTCTCAAATATCATAACATAGTTAGGAAGGGGTTTGAATCCTGCAAATGCTGTGTGGGATGGCAGGAGAGTGTGTATGTATGCAATTCTCTGTGAAAGGAATGGCCTTTTTGAAGACTGGGATAACACACTAAAAGATGTACATTCCTCTTTGGAAAGACTGATGATGTCAGCACCCTATAAATACAGCAGGAGAAGGGAAATCATCCAGTAATGCGTCTCTCTCAAGTATCATAACATAGTTAGGTAGGGGTTTGAATCCTGGAAACACTGTGTGTGTGGGGTGGCAGGGGGAGTATGTATGTATACAATTCTCTGTGAAAGGAATGGCCTTTTTGAAGACTGGGATAACACACACTAAAAGATGTACATTCCTCTTTGGAAAGATTGATGATGTCAGCACCCTATAAATACAGCAGGAGAAGAGAAATCATCCAGTAATGCAAATAGCGCACTGTGCTAATGTGTCTCTCACAAGTATCATAACATAGTTAGGTAGGGGTTTGAATCCTGCAAACGCTGTGTATGTGGGGTAGCAGGGGGGTGTGTATGTACGCAATTCTCTGTGAAAGGAATGGCCTTTTTTGAAGACTGGGATAACACACTATAAGATGTACAGTCCTCTTTGGAAAGACTGATGATGTCAGCACCCTATAAATACAACAGAAGAAGGGAAATAATCCAGTAATGCGAATAGCGTGCTGTGCTAATGCGTCTCTCACAAGTATCATAACATAGTTAGGTAGGGCTTTAAATCCAACAAATGACATGTGTGCATTTGTCAATGTGTTGTGTGTTTTGCTTTTATTATTGTATGACATATTATTATAACAGTAATTTCAATGCACACATCAGGTATGTGTGTGCCACATACAGATATGTACCTGTGACCTTTAATAGTTCCTATGTGTGAAGCCTGCCTCATATGATTACAGTTGTTACCTTTGCCAGCATGTGCCGCAGCTTACCAGACCTTAGGCCATACATGTATGTTGGTGACAATGCAGGCTACTGCAGTGATCTGTGCCCTAGGCCAACTATGTGACACACACCCATGAAAGCTTTGATAGATTAATGTGGGTGAGGGTTCATGTCTGGAGTATATGTCAGACATGTTAAAACACAGCAAAGTCTGTGAGTGATGGACATCCAGTGTAGGTGTATGGCAACTGTTGCTGATATGCATACAGACACCTTCTTGCTTAGGTGATACACTGAGGGACTGCAGAATACGTTTGGAAATGTGAATATCACAGGATAGACAAGATAACACTTGTCCACATGTACACACCATTACCCGTTCTACATGATGGGTGCTACCACCCACATGGTATTGTTGGAATACTATGTTAACTACATGCCGATGACAATGCTACAGTTGTGTTACATCAATACAGCATGGCTTGGACAACAGGTATCTGTCTGTATGATACCCTTGTGGTGGTTAGGTGTGTCATGTGTAGAATGCATTGTAGGCCACTGTATGCATTTGCAGTCATGGATGGACATATCCATAGTGTGTTGACATGTACGTGAGACTGCTATATGCCAAAGAGTATTGTTCCCAGGGATGTGTGGGGCTCAGTAAGAATGGCTACTGGTATAGTGTAGTACTACAGGGATATCACTGACACCAGGTTCCTACATCTGTGTATCAGTTGAGGAGACACCATGTAATGACCACGGAATGTCAGGCTATGTAGGCTGCGTGTAGTACCAGAATGCAGACCATTGACATATGGAAACCGTATCACCCACAGCATACTGTCAAACCATGTCATGTTCCATGTTAACCATGTTCACAAATGTACACTTGCAACTCTGTGCTGCAAACATCACACATGTACTGTCCACACCCCAACACATGCAGGCACAGGTACACACAACAGCCATGTGGCACATGTGCAGACAGTACACTTTGGGAATTAACACTGGTGTATACAAAACTACAGTGACAATCATAGTTAGTGCATCATGCATGCTCGAATATACCCATAACAATATCATTACACTGTACTGTTAACAACATGATATTATTACTACAGTGCTATGTAGTCACCTTGTGCATCAGCACCATGCTATCCTGTTCCTGCATCAAAGTTACAGATGGCAGGAGGTGGCACAGTTTCATCATATGCACAGGGTGTGTACTTGGTTTGCCAGAGTCTGCCATTGACACATCCAATCAACATGTATGTGTGTGTGTGTGTGTTAGTGAGGGACAACAGTACAACATGGGGCAATGTTGATGCGATGTGTGTGTGTATGTGTTAGCCTTAGGTGTTGGCATTATGTGTGTGTGTATGCTTGCACACAGTTCCACCATGTGGCTGCCATATACGGGTGTTTGTGGACAGCCACAGACTGTACCTGCCATGTCATACAGATCACTGTCTCTGGCTACGGACACAGTACCTGTGCCTGGAAGGGGTGCTATGGACAGTATCAGGTACTAAGCCAGACTGGGTACTGTCATCAGAAGCAGTGGGATGTTGACTGGACACATGTCCCTACTGGGACTGCCCAGAGCCACGTGCACGTGGTCTTCTAGGATGGTGTAATGACAGCGCAGACCCAGCATTGCTGGGGCTGGTACTGGCACTATGGGAGCGGCTGCGGGTTTGTTGTCATCTGCGACGACTGTCAGCTGATGATGTTGCTGGCATACGTTGACTCGATGCCTCAACCATCCTGCACTGTCCTGGCTCCTGGACATGTAGTTGTGGAAGAGATCTAATGTGTCCCGCCAACATCTATCAATGACCTCGCTGATATTACGGATGGCAGCCACAATGTCACGCATAGTGTCATTCATAGCAGTGCGATGTGCTCTAAGCTCCCTCAGACCCTGTCTGGTGTACCGTTCCATACGTGCCTGTGCCTGCATTACAGCCCGGAACATAGCTGAGGTTGAAAGACCTCTGTGGGCACGTTTGACAGGGGCAGTATGACCACGGATGCTCCCACGAGAACCCCTGGACATCTGCCTGTGTGGTACCATGTCAGGAATCTGGCCATGGCTGCTGTGAGGGGATGCATGTGCCAATGATACCACACAACCCTGGACAATGCCCACTGTATGCTGTCCCTCAGCTAAGGACATTGGTGACAATGGATGTATTGGCAGGATGACTGTGTGCATTGATTGGGTTGACTGCTGTGTAGTGTCGATTGACTGACCAACGACAGACCCTGTCACACCTCCCTGTGCCATTACACATGTATCATCATTATCACTATCCCCAGCTGTGGCTTCAGGTTCCCTGCTGCACTCCACCAGAGCAACATCAGAACCTGTGAGAGGAAGATAGGAAACACAGTTTACAAATGTGTACACGATGTTAGCACACATGCGCACATGCACACAGGTGCACATGCACACATGCACACAGGGGCACATGCACACATGCACACAGGCGCACATGCACACATGCACACATGTGTAATTATCAGTTTACATGTCCAGCAGACATGTATGCGAAATGGGCAGCTATGTATGGGGCGTAATTTTTTTGTGGGAACAGAGTGCCCTTTTTTTATTTTTTTTTCAAGTGAGAGTGGAATGTGTGCTACAGGAAATAGGTATATTTGGGGAGGTAGGTTGGGGAGGTTAACAAACAAGACAAACAAGACACATACAGGGGCGGAGTATGACACATGTGGGGGTATACACAATTGACGGGGATGGATGTTTGGATATCGCAAGCCCATGAGCCCACAGATGGCAACAGTGGAACTGAGATCTTCACCCATGGGCAGTTACCACTGCGCCTTCACAGCCCAGGCCAGGGCTGTGCTGGGGGCTGGATAGGATGGGCAGGCACACCCATGAGTTGCGCCACTCTCACCTCAAGCTGGCGTAGGGGATCAGTCACAGGACACCTGATCTCACTACACACCACAGACCGGACTATATGGAGGGTGAGTGGAGGCTCTTCTCCGGCCATGCTTGCAGATGGGGGACGAGCCCCATCCCCTGCAGTGCTTCCACCCGAACATGGCACAGGGCCACCGAAGGAGGAGGTCCTGGCCTGGGCACTGGTGCCAGGTGCACTCGCCAGCTGAGGTGGGAGAGGTGGGTCCGCTGTGACCCGCCTTCCCTGTTGTCCTATGTTTAGCAGTATTTTATGGTATTTTGGGTTAGTAACAAACAACACCATTCAAAATTAGTTGTAACAGCATGCATCAGTATTCCCATTAACCAAACATACATGAATTCTGAACACTGAGCAGCAAGCATAGCACATGCATATTTAGAACACCAGTGGACATTCCAACAGCATGCAGGGTTGATTGGTGGCAACAGGCCATCAGGTTTGGATATATGAACAGGGCACATGCATCAACGTACATGCAGATATGTATAAACCAACAGGACAAATGTCCATGGGAATTAATTGTGAATACACATACCCAGTTTGGTGTGGAATGGCATAATTTGTGAAAATAGGGTAGGGTGGAGAAATATTACATTAACAACTTAAACTACCTATACATATACTGTACATTCCTAGTAGATGCATATATATATCCCCTGCATGTATTAGTACAGTTTCCTGTATGTAACCTTAGGACTGTTGGTGATGGGGATGTTACTGCTACATTAATATACATTCCATTTTTATTCATATATGTTCATATCTGGATGTGTTCAGGTAAAGCATCCTGCTACATTTGATTTATTTGGGTCTAGACAACTGTGGAGTTTCAGCATTTCATACAACCATACTATCTCCATAATGCAAGGGTACAGCACCATATACAAATCGTGGGACAGACACAGTCCAGGTTCTGTACTTTATTAAAGACATTTAACTCTTTGGTTATGGCTGTCTCATTCATTTCATTATGTAGTGAATGCAGTATACCTTTATTCCAGACTTATTACAGCTTTCTTGGTAGTTTCAAACTCTCTTTCTCACACTCTCTCACTTATTTTATATTTACATTTCAGGATGGTACTTAATTCTAGGCTTTATTAACATTTATTACTGGGTTACAATAATCCTTTCCAGTTGACTCACTTATTTCATATGGCAAAATTTACAAGGCTGTATTCGACAGTTGTCTATCCTTTGTTGATTGATTACAACACTCATTTTCAGGCTGAAACAGTTATCTGATATTACAATACAGGTGGGAACTGTATTTCAGATTTGTTTAATCTTTATTACTGGATTGCAATACTCTTTTCCAGACTGCATCACTTATCTAATCTTACAATACTAGCAGAATCTTTCTTCTAGGCTTATTTGACCTTTATTACTGGGTTACAACACTGAACTCTTTTACAAGCTGTCCCACTTATATTCTATAACAATACCAGCAGAATAATTACTAACCTGCCTGGTGGCACAACCTCGACAGCCTATCAGCATAGGCTTGCCGATTCGCGGAACGAACACCTGCAGCTGTAATATAAATGAACAAATATTGTAACATACCTCTCCATACTATAGGCTAGGATAGCATTTCTTACATACTTAATTACATGGATACTTACTCAGTAGTGGGGCATTGGGTATTTGGTGGGCCTCCTGGATCCATCGGTTCAGTTGGTCTTCCTTTCGTTGCTTCAGGTCTGCGTGGTGGTATTAGAGGTTTACTGATATGTGTGAGATGGCTTTCAGAGATATAAATGAGCAAGATTTCAGTAATTATCATTTCAGCAATTTAACTGTTGATGAGCAAAGAGCATTGTATAAACTGAAGAACTTACACTTCCTGGTTATTAAACAGGCTGACAAGGGAGGTGGTGTTGTCCTCTTAGACAAACAGTTATATATACAGCAAATGCATAAATTATTATTAAATAATGATGCATATCTACCTATGTCTAAAATCACAGTTAATGATTTTATTGATAAAATTTCATTTTTACTTTTTGATTTACTTATTACAGGATTAATAGATGAGTCATTGTTTAAATATTTTAATGTTTTAAAACCAATTGTCCCTAAAATGTATGGCTTACCGAAGATCCATAAAGACCTGACTTTACCACCTATGTGACCTATAGTGTCTGGGGCCGGTTGGTGTACCGAGTCCCTTTCGATTTTTGTTGAGCACACTTTACATGGTCTGCTGGATAATTGTCATACCATTTTATGAGACACCAAGATGTTTCTCAAAAGATTACATAACAGAATGGCCAGTACTGAAATAGATATGGACTTTGTATTCATTACTATGGATATAGAGTCTTTGTTCACCAGCATTCCCAACTTATGGGGTATTGAGATGATTAGAGAATTTCTTACAACTAACAGGTATTTTATGAACAATAAAGTTCAATTAATATGTAGCTTGCTAGAAATCATATTGGAAAATAATGTTATGAAATTTCAGGAACAGTTCTTTTTGCAAAAGGTTGGCATGCCCATGGGTACCCCCTTTGCCAATAGCTACACCAACCTAGCTTTAGTTTGTTGGGAAAAAACATTTGTTCTTTCCAGCCAAAATCCTTTTATAGAATATGTATTATGGTATGTACGGTTTGTGGATGACGTTTTTATGTTATGGAAAGGTGATGGTTTGAATTTTCCATCCTTTGTGACTTACTTACATACTACTACTGATTTTTTAAGATTTTCATATCAGATGTCTGCTGAAAATATTGATTTTCTTGATGTACATTTGACTAAATCTGATCTAAATAATCTAAGGAGTCAAGTTTACCACAAACCTACTAGAAAAAATACATACCTGCATAAAACAAGCATGCACTCCAGACATATTCCCAGAAATGTATTAAAAGGGCAAGTATTTAGGACCCTGAGATTACACAACAATGATGAGGATGCACATGCAGCACTTAGTAATCTCAAATGTGATTTTTTTCCAAAGAGGCTATAATACTACTGAGATTGATAAAACAGTCTCTGATGCCTGGAAATTGAGGCACACTAAATGCAGATCCTATTTTAATCCAGCCATGGATAATCCTGTTACTAATAGCAATGGTACCTTGCCTATTAATGAGTTTAGAGTAGTGCTTCAGTTTGCCAGCAACATAAATCAATATATTGATGTTGTTAAGAAACACTGGCACCTTTTGCAAGAAGTACCTAATCTAAATGCTATTACCACTAGCATTCTCTTTCCACACATCAGGGTACCTATCCATGCAGGTCATGTAGTGCATGTCCTTACATTTATAACACAAATACATATACTCATCCAACAAAACAGTTCCATTTGTATTCCCATACATATGCTGATTGTAAAAGTACTGATGTGGTTTATTATGGTTTCTGCAAGAGATGTCCTGTTTTCTATGTTGGCAAGACTAATAGATCTTTTAAAGATAGAATTTTGGAACATACAAATGCATTAGCTAATCATGTCATGAGCACTGATCCCTCACATTCCTTCCAGCTTTTTGTCTCACAACAGATACATAAAAATTTGAGAGGAGGGGATATAGAAAATATTACTGAAGGTTGTGAACAAAAATGGATAATGAAACTTAATGCAGACAAATATCCAGGTCTTAATGGTACCACATCTCTGGTCCCTTTTTTGAAAGGCAGATGCCTTAAACACAAATAATTTTAAGCATAATATTTATTGCCTCTTACTTACGAATGAATTTTACATAATTGATTTTTTAAAAAGATTTTTTATGCTTAGTAGAAGCTTATGTTATGTATTTTATCTGATTTATGTTTAGTTTTTGTCTGTGCCTTTAAATGCTCCTTCAGGTATGACATCACTAATTATGTTAATTGGTTTCAAGAGTATTTAAGAAATGAGCTGTTTTAACATTTTGTCTGAAGAAGCAACTGAGTGTTGTGAAAGCGCTTACCACTGTTTTCTTTTGTTTATTTTATTAAAGACGCTATTGTGTGCTACCTTGGTGCATTGTTTTTTTTGTTCTTACTTCATGTTTTTATGCACCTTGGTTTTACCTAAAGCCATTTTTGTTTGATAGTACTAGAATATTGTAACATACCTATCCATACTATAGGCTAGGATAGCATTTCTTACATACTTAATTACATGGATACTTACTCAGTAGTGGGGCATTGGGTATTTGGCGGGCCTCCTGGATCCATCGGTTCAGTTGGTCCTCCTTTCGTCGCTTCAGGTCTGCATGGTGGTGATGGACCTGTTCACTAGTCCTTGGAATGCCTGTGGCACTGGTGAGATCATGTGCCAACTGGTTCCACACCTCTGCCTTATACGCTCCCCATTGAACCTGGCCCTGCATGAGTTGTGCTTCATGATCACGGACTAGGAGCCAAACCATATATTTTGACTCCTCAACACCCCACCTTTGTGCTCTAAAGCGATTTCCCTCTCCTGCACCTGCCATCCTGACTGCAAATGGGTACCACAATCAGTTATGGTGTGTATTGCTGCCTATGTGGCTTATATATGCCGGTTTTCCCGCACTTATCTGTGATTGGCCATTTTGGATATTTCTCTGCTTACAGCAAACCTGCTTTGTCATGGTTATATTTTCATTCATTCCTATATGTATGGTAATACTGTATTTCTCAGTACAACTGTCATGGCTTAGTGGTTCAGCACTTTGACTATGGTGCACACTATCCAGGGTTCAATCATTGCCATTGCTTTTTTATTTTACTACTGTCTAGACAGGCTAGTAGGTGTTTCTATGTGTAAAGGCGACTTTGCTACAGCTTGCCCAACGTTGCCCGACGGTAAGCTGGTTAGCCCGCTGCACAGCTTCACACAAACGGCTTGGGCTGGTAACACTTTATTTAGCCATAAGCACTCATATTAAGCTGGGTAAAGCACTGCCCAGCTACGGGCACTCATATTAAGCTTGTTAAAGTGCTGCTCAGCTACGGGCACTCATATTACACTTGTTAAAGCGCTGCTCAGCTACGAGCACTCATATTAAGCTTGTTAAAGCACTGCTAAGCTACAGGCAATTATGATCCTTTTTATATATACATAATATAGGTTTTGTTCAGAAATACATGGGTCATTTCATTACATTTTACTTAAATTAAATTTATATATATCGGAGAATTGTTTCATACTTATTTAAAGAAAAATGGAGGGGAATGTTGTGGGGCTCGAACCGTGACTACCTATTTTTATGGGCAACGTCTGTACCGCTACACTATTGCTACTTTGCTTAATTTGCATATGTAGATCTTATATGCCTTTCAATGTCATATCTGCTAACTGTGGTTGAGCGAAGGGCATACATTTTGGAAATTAAAAAAAAAAAGGAAACTGCTATTTTTACATTTTACATATTTTCAGTAAGGTTTAGTCTGTGGGGATGTGTGGTGTTGTGTTCCTTGACATTTCAGCGGACTCGCTCGTGGGTGTTTACTTTCAGGACACTGACTCTTCTGGGGGTGTGTCCCTTTGCTGTACTCGGCAATCGGACACGCCCCCTACTTTCCTACACAGACCGTGTTAGTCTTCGGTATGATTCAGCATGCCCTCATGAATATGCATGGCATGCTGACGTCATACCATTCAACTGCAGCCTCCGAGTAAGACATATTAAGTCTTACACGGAGGTTTCGTGAATCCAGCCCAGCGTTTCATAGTCGCTGTTATTTTAGCCTGTTGAACAGATTTTAAGTGACTTGTATGTATTAAAAGCTACCGTTTCAGTGTCGCTGTTCCTGATAGCACAGGGTAGCATTTTTTAGTCTGCTGAACAAATTTCAAGTGTTTAGAATACTTTAAAAAACAGTGTTTCACTCTCGCTGTACCTGATTGCACAAGATAAGCATATTTTAAGCTGTTTAACAGATTTTAAGTGACTGGAATATTTTAAAATATAGCGTTTCTCTTTTGCTGTACCTGATAGCACAATAAACTAAACATACTCTAAAGTGATTAGATAGCCTAACTGGAAGGTGCATATGGATAGCAGCATTGAGGTTAGAATATCCTCTGTTTAATTAATTGTCTTGTACTGGAAAACAACTGGGTGCCTAATGTTTTCAGTGTAATGTAATACCGCTGGTATAATACTACTTTAAAGACTGTAGAGTGATTATATAACAATTTTCTGTACTAAATAGATTTAAAACAGTGAAATATAATTATTTTAGGTCATGCAGAAAATGCTGATTAGCCCTAGTATGTACTTATGGAACTATTTGTATGCTGCTTGCTAATAATATTGTGACCACTGCTCTAAATGAAATACTGCTTAAAAGGGAAGCTAGGGCACTCTGACTCCCTGATAGCAAAGAAACTGTTTTACTTTAAACTAGCTATTCATACTTTAATTACTTTTCCCCATCAGGTACCATCCCCTCTAATCAGTGGTCTGGCAAGGCCTGTTCTAATGAAGGACGTTACCCAGTGAAAACTCAAGCTGAATACGTGTTCTGAATTTCACCTCGTCTAACCCGACTGCAAGGTTATTATTTCTTATATTATTTTCTACAGCACTCATGGACCAACCCTTATAAGAAATTACAAAACTGGCCAATATCCAACCAGTAATCCCTAAAAATTGTGTACTGAATGCCTCAATAAGCATTTCTTCCTTATGTTTGTATTACATGAATAAAACAGAAAAGTGTTATTAAAACTGAACTTAAGTACACTTTAGGAAGCAAGAGTAAACTAAAAAGCCTATTCAAACCCTAACAAAAAATGCTAGAATACTTACCTTTAAGTGTAGGCTCTAAGTTCCTTGAATCTGGTTTAGCCCTGCTCCGCTCGCCCTCGCTGCACTCAGGCTCACTCCCTGTCCACAATTACCACCCACACCCAGTAGTGTCAGATTTATACTCTCTAAACCACTCCCCTCCTTGTTAAGCCAATCAATTGTTTATACCTCACCTCTTACTTGAGCCAAATAGATTTGCTAGCCCCTTCTTACCAGCCCTTACTTCCTTAGTATTTTCTATCCCTCTACTAAACCCAGGTAACTCTAGAATTAATTCCTAGCTTTGCCTCTAACTACGTATCCATTCAAAGTAATGTCACTACTCTCCCTACTCAGCTTTATGATAAGTTTATATCTCCTCTCTGCTTATGAAAATCAACACTACTTAGGCTCTTACTATTCAAAATGTCAAACCGCTCCATTTGCATAAAATATGGCTGGACAACCACTAATTTACCCTATATCCAACTCCTTACACACAGCTTACCACCAGCTTATTAAACCTAGATACACCAGTTCAAAATCTAAACAGTATCAAAAACTTATAAACAAATTTTTGAAACTTACTATGTATTTACAATATAACCTCACAAAGGATGGTGACATCCACCCCAACCCTGGCCCTAATGCTAGTGATAACCCCACCTCAGGTGGTGATAAGCCTATCAAAATGCTGTCTATCAATAGATCCTTCAACTCCCTTCTGATCTGCCATCTAAATATTAGAAGCATAAATAACAAAGTACATGCCCTCCTAGAACTCCATTCCCCCAAAATATTAGGCTTAACTGAAACCTGGCTAAAACCAGGAACCCCAGACAATGAAGTTCTACCACCTGGGTATAATATACTCAGACTTGACCAGACCACTAAGAAGGGAGGTGGGATAGCAGTACTCTATAAATCTACACTAAATGTAAAAATAGATCCCATACAACCACTCCAGGTCAATAAAGCAGAAATACTTTCCACTAAATTCCAGATTAATAAAAACAAAAGCATAAATATTGTCTGCATATATATTCCCCCAGGGAATAATGCCAATACCTTAGAAGATATCCTCTACTGGTTAGCAAATAACTACCCACAAAAAACCATAGCACTTGGAGATTTTAATATCAACTGGAACAACTGCTCCTCACAGTCACCTACCATCCATGTGTATCTATATGGATTTTCACAGATCATATCCACCCCCCACTGGGATAGGAAAACTTAATCACAAAGAGAGCATACTAGACTGGATTCTAATCAATAGCCATTCCCATATGTATACTTCTGGAACATTCCCTGATGATCTCAGTGATCACCTTCTCACCTTTATTTGCAAACATAAAACCAATAACCAGCACCAGCCCTCATATAGAACAGTAAGAAATAATCAGCACTTTAATCCTATCAGGTTTCAAGATGAACTCAAAACATGTAAATGGTCAACCCTTAAAAATATGCCCCTTGAACAGGATGTTGCCTCCTTCAACAATAAATTCCTCACCAGCCTCAATTCTCATGCTCCTGCCCGCTCAACTAGGACCAAAAGTAAAATCGCACCTTGGCTCTCTACAGAGACCAGATCTAAAATCAAACTCAGAAATCAGGCATGGAATAAATGGCGTGCCACAAAAGTGGTTCTAGATCAAATTAAACTTCGGCAATTAAGGAATGACAAGAAAAGATCCACCTTACTAAACAAAAAAACTACTACTTCCAACTCCAACAGAGAAACCAAAATCATCCTAAAAAGTTCTGGGCAGGGATAAATAAACTTATGCACCCAGGCCATACCAGTACCCCACCACCTTCAGCCTTTACTGATAAATCACCAGAGGAGGTCGCTAACACCTTCAATAGTTTCTTTACTGAGACTATCCAAACCCTAGCTAGCCAATTGCCTCTAAGCTCCTGTAGCACACAGGTAACTATTCCCAAAATTCAGTCATCCTTTAGCTTCCATCCAGTACCTACAGCCTTCTTTTGTTCTCTAATCAAAAAGTTAAAACCCACTGCCCTAGCTGCTGATCTACTCCCTGCTGAATACTTGTAAAAAGCTGCAGAAGCTATAGCATACCCCATCTGTATTCTAATAAACCACTCTATATCAGAAGCAAAAGTCCTTTCTATCTGGAAAATATCATGGGTCATACCCCTCCATAAAGGTGGAAGCTCTACTGAGTTGTCCAATTTTAGGTCCATAGCTATCTTATCGCCACTTGCTAAAATTATGGAAAAATGCATCCAAAAAGAACTTCTGTCCCATCTAATTCAGAATAATCTACTGGCCAAATCTCAGCATGGCTTTAGGCCACATCATAGTACCACCACAGCCCTACTCTCCTTCTCTAATACTATCAACCACAACAGGAACAATAGCAAAGTATCCTCTGCCATCTTCTTGGATCTATCAAAGGCTTTTGATATGGTCAACCACCATCTACTTATCAAGACTCTGAAAACAATGTCACTGGGAGAACACTCTCTCCAATGGTTTCAATAATACCTGCATAATAGGCAATAAGCCGTCCTATGGCATAACAAACTATCCAATCTCCTGCCCAACACACTAGGTGTTCCCCAGGGTTCTATTCTGGGACCTCTTCTGTTTTCAGTATTTATTAATGACCTTCACACTGTTATTCCAAAGGTAAATTGCATCCAATATGCAGATGACTATACGTTGGTCTGCACTGCTACCTCCCAACTAGAACTGCAGGCAATCACGCAGAGTTCCTTTAACCAAGTAGAAAACTGGGTTGCTGACCGCTGTCTTATTTTAAATCCCAGCAAAACAAAGCTCCTACTCTTCTCCCCCACCCACAGGTCCCTACTGTTATCCTTTTCCATCATGTCCAATAATGGAAACATAATCTCCCCAGACCTTCATACTAAACTCCTAGGAGTTATTATCGACAATCATCTTAAATTTGCTGTACACATCAATAAAACTGTCAAAACCATTAACAAAAAACTTGGATCCCTATATAGAATAAAGCCTTTCCTAACCTCATCTACCAGAACTGCCATTGCCCGCTCCAATCTACTCTCCACCCTACTCTATGTCTCCCCTGTACTTACCAACTTAAATAAAACTGAATTTAACAAGATCTCTACATGCTACAATCACATAGCCAGATTTGCCACTGGCTTGTCCTATAGAACACACCATTGTATTAACCTAAGTAATCTTGGATGGCTAGAGCTACCCAGACTGTTTCAGTATAACCAACCTTATACTGGCTTATAAAGTACTCAAACAACCTGAAAAGACTCCGGCATTAAAAGATATTATCTATCCCCACCATAATCTTAGAACACTGCGCTCTTCTAATAGATTGGTAGTTCAAACTATCAAATCCAATAACTCTGCCGGAAATTCCCTATTTGCCAATTATGTTGGCAAAATTTGGAACTCTTTACCTGCTGACATTACCCTAGATACAGCCTTATCTCACTTCAAGAAAAGTCTCAAGCAGTATTTCAAGTCTCAGTAATGTCCATGCTCCAAGCCTGACTGATTGTTAGGCTTTAATTATATACTTATACTATTTTTTGGACCCCCTTTGTTTTGTTGTTGTTTAATAAGTGTTTCATGTATGACTTATATCTATCCATAGACTTTGTAAACTGAGTTAATGTGTACTTTGTAAAGTTGCTTGAGTAACTTCCTTTGGAGCTTTTCTCCCCGGGCCTCCGCTGAAAATGGACATGTATCCAGTCAGACATTCCCGGTCAACAAATGTAAAATAAAAAAATAAATAAAAAACGAAATATCTATAGATGTAGGCATTTGCATGTTCATATATATTTATATATGTATATATTTCTGCAGATATATATATATATATATATATATATATATATATATATATACACATATATCACTATGTTGTATCTGTTTAGACATTAATATATTTACTTACACACATACATCTACATGTTGGAATACATTCTCTGTACTGTTGAATGACTGGGCTGGTTGATATGTTTTGAATACATCAGGGTTGTGTATATCTGACATGGCTTAGTGATAAATCACTTTCGCAATGGTGTGCAGGGTCCTGGGTTCAAGCCTAGCAGATTCTGTTTATTTTGTTGCTAGGCAGAACAAGGATACAGAGTGGTTAATGCACTTTTAAGCAGTGTAAGCGGGTTTGCGTGGGTTTGCATGACGCTAAGCACTGCTAACTTCTGGTTACTGTTTCTTATACTCTGTTAGCTCCTGAATTGCTTAACCTGTGTAGGCATTGCTTACCCCTGGGCAAACAGGCTAAAACCAACTTACTGCTGCATAAAAGTGCTTACTCCCGCTTACCCCCACATTAATTTCTTTAAAAGAAAAGAAAAAGGAGTTGATAGGAAAGTGGTGAAAAAAGGGGCACAAAGAGGGAAAGACAGTAGGGAAAATAGCCAGGGATGTGCAGGAAGGGTGTAGGGAAGGTCCATTTTTTCTACAGCAACAGCTGTGCATATGCACGGAATTTGGAGGTAGATTCAGACACTCAAACCCCTGGCAGTGGGTGAGGACAACAATAATTAATTGTGATGCCAATTAGACCAGAATACATGTGTCCAGTGAACATGTGTGCGAAATGGACAACTATGTATCGGGCGAGATTTTTTTGTGGGAACAGACTGCCCTTTTCTTTTTTCAGGTGAGAGCGGGATGTTGTGGAGGGGTAGTAGGTATATTTGGGGAGGTAGGTTAGGTAGGTTAACAGCCAAGATAAACAAGAAGCATACAGTGGCGGTATATGACACATGTGGGGGTAAACACTTGGATGCAGAGGGATGTTTGGAAGTCGCAAGCCCATGAGCCCCCAAATGGAAAGATTGGGACTGAGGTCCCCACCCATGGGCAGTCACCAGTGCATCTTCACGGCCCCAAAGGTAGCCGTGCTGGGGACAAGGTAGGAGGGGCAGGCTCACCCTCTAATTGCGCCACTCAGCCCTCAAGCTGGCTTAGCTGGTCTCAAAATGCCCTATCAATTTCCCTATGCACCATGGGCCAGACCTGACAACAGGTGACAGGTTCCTCTCCACCCCTGCTCTCGGGGGGGGGGCGTGCCCCATCCCCTACGGAAGTTCCACCCAAAGGTGGTGCATGGCCTATGGAGGAGGAGGTCCCAGGCTGGGCCCCAGATGTGCTGGTGCCCGGTGCCATGGCCAGCTGAGGTGGGACAGGTGGGTCCACTGAGACCCACCTTCTCATATGAGCTGTGGTGTTGCAGTTTAAGGACAGGTATAGGTTAGTAATAATCAGCAGCATTCAGGATTAGTTATAACAGCATGCATAGGTATACCCATTAACCCAAGGCACCACATTTATACTAGTTGCATAGCGAGCAGAACACATGCATACATGGAACAGCAGTGGCCATTACAACAGCATGCATGTTTTATTTATGGCAGCAGGCCACCAGTATGGGTGTATTTTAACATGGCACATACATAGAACCAAATGTGGATATTTATGAACCAATAGGACATATGTCTCAACATAAGTTTGGAGAGTAAACATACCCTTTGAGGTGTATAATTGGGTTAATGTTGCACATATGATGAGGCAAGAGAGAGAGTTCAGTTAACAACTGATCTATCCCTGTAGTTTTCACAACTTTCTTAGTCACTGCAGTGATTTGTCCCTTACATGTATTATTACACTACGCATTGGCCTTACTTTGTACAATGGTATGTTTGTAGATTAGTATATATGTGGACTGTGTCTAACATATAGTCTATACCTTTTACCTGTTATAGCTGTTGAGAAGATCTTTGTTAACACTACCTGACAATTTCTACATATACTCCAAGATTCCATGTTGATGTTATACACATACCCCTCAATCCATTATTGCACACACACTCTGGCTGAAGCTTGACAAGATGTGGGTGTTACTGCGACATATTATGCAAATTACTCTCATACACCTTGGGTGCGATGCTACAATGACAGTTATGCTTTCATATACATTCTCTGACTATATACAGGTTTGACTATCGGTTATATGTCATCACAAGCTGCCTACATTTCTTGGATCATCGCACTGATTTCTCAGGGGAACAGGGTACCAGGCAGCAGATTTGGGCCATTTATCTGCACATGCTGGGCAGATTGGAAAGTTGAGGGGTATAAATATACATACAGCTTACTATCTGAACATTCTGATGTAGTCTGTACAGTTGATGGTTATGATTATGCTTACAGCTTACTATCTGAACATTCTAGCAAAATCTGTACAGTTGAGTCTAATTATACTTTCTATCTGGACATTCTTACAAATTCTGTACAGCTGTGGAGAATGATTATGCATATAACTTACTACCACTCCCGGGATTTATACCTCTGCTGTGTGTGGTAAAAATTTCACAGTGAACATCACAGTACACTGTACTACCAGGTAATTGGTGTAAAGCCTTCATATGTTGTATCTCTAAGTCTCCCTCAGTTGTACAATATGACTAACCTCTTGTTATACAGAACTTCCTGCACATTTTATCTGTGTACCACAGTGTGGGTAACACTGCTTAATACAACAGTACTATTTATAGCATGCAACACTACAACATATTAAATCAAAGTATACACACACACACACTCCAGAGATTATACCTTTATTCACAGAATATGACAGTTCATGCAGGATTATTACTAACCTGCCTTGCGATGCAGCCTTTGTAGCCTAGCGCATGGGCTTTCTGGCTCACAGCCCGCTCATCTGTAGCTGTCAGAGAAATACAGTGACAATTAGCCATACCTATCCATAATATACACAAGCTAGGCAATTATTATATACTTAGTAGAATGGGTACTTACTCAGTACTGGGGCATCAGCCATCTGCCTGGACTCCTGGATCCACTGTTCCAGTAGCTCCCTTCTATGACACTTCAGGTCAGTATGGTGATACCTGACATGCTCACCAGTCCGTGGGATACCTGTGGCACTAGTGAGGTCACAGACAAGACTGTCCCAGGCCTCCACTTTATACCAGGATCTCTGGTAATGACCCTGTAGGAGTCTATGCTCATGGTGTTTGACCAGGAGCCGCACCATGTATTTAGACTCATTAATGCCCCAGCGCTGTGCTCTAAATTGAGTTCCTTCTCCAACTCTGGCCATTCTAACTACAGTAAGAAGCTGCAACCAGTTATAGGATACATTCCCGCCTATGGAGTTTAAATATGGCTGATTTCCCACACTTTTCTGTGATTGGACAGTTTTGAAAAGGCTAAGCAATGGGCATACCTGCTTACTTAAGGTTGGCATTGCTTAAAGGGGCATACCATTGGGCAGATTGAGTTAGCCGGCCTACACATTGCTTACATCATGTAAGCTGACCCGTGCAATGCTTAGCATTGCTTAATATCTAATTAGCATTATATTTTCCTTTTGACATTGATTTATTATTTGTTACATGTTATATCTGTGTCTGGTATCTGTGATTCATGTGTACGTACACTGTATGGGGTCCTGGGCAATTCAACAGTTTATTACAATAACACCTCACATCTGGCCTTACTGTAGTACTCCAATTCACATATTTATGTTATGTAGCAGGTTATAGAACATCACACTGTACATAGTTTCATTTCACAGGTTCAGTTTGATTTTCCTATGGTGAGGATTTGTTTGTTGAAACCTCATTCTTAGGTAGTGCATTGATGGCTTAGTGGTTAACTGCTGTGACTGTAGTGTACAGGGTCCTGGGTTTGAACCTTGCCGAGGCTGTTTATCTTGTTGCTGGGCAGAACACGGGCCATTGGGTACAGAGTGATTAAGGCACTTTAAAACAGTTCTAAGCGGGTGTGCGTGGGTTTGAGCAAAGCTAAGTATTGCTAACTTCCTGTTACAGTTTCTTACATGCAGTTAGCTTCTACTTTGCATAATCTGTGTAGGCAATGCTTACCCCCATGCAAATGCACTTAAACACACTTACTAGTGCTTACATATGCTTACTACTGCTTATTTGTGCTTAAACCTGCTTACTAGTGCCTTATTCATTATGACACTGACACTTCACATGTTTATTTAATGCTGTACTCCAGTTCACATTTAAATGTTATTTCATAGGTTATACAGCAATAAAATGTTCATATACAGATTTCACATGGAAAATGGTAGGTGCTGCAGTGGGACTCGAACAGGGAATGCCTGCTCATTAGGCGAATGCTCTGCCCACTACACTATTGCTGTGCTGTTTTATTTGCATATATCTTCCTTGTTATCCTCTTCAGCCTTTTAAGCTGCTTTAACCGTAGATAACCAATGGGCACAACCTCGCACCTACGGTTAGCTGTACTCAAATTCTTAATAAAAGTAAAGGAGTTTCTTCAATTTATTTATATGTACTGTTACTGTTCTACACATGGGGGTTGTTGGTGGGGATATGCGGACACCTATGAGTGGTCTCGCTCATTTATTTCCACTTTCTGCTGTTCTACATTGCAGGGGCATGTTTATTCTGAGAGCTCTGCTCTCAGACATGCCCCCTGCACTCATACACACTCCATGTAAGCCTGGGAAGTTGGGCAGCCCACCTTCATTAAAATGCATGGCAGGCTGCCATTCTCCTCCTACATGGGCACTTCCGTGCAGGACTACTGTAATCCTACATGGAAGATTAGTGAATCCGGGGGATAGTAGTATTAGTTTTAAGCTGCCATTGTCATTCTTTTTGTTCCAGAAAGTCTTCCACTGATCCACCTTCTCTGTCCTAAATCAACATGATCAATAACTAAAAATTTAAAAGAATGTTGTTCATATTCATTTATATGTTTATATAAAACATTCTTCAGGTCCTTTTTCTTTATATCATAATTATGCTTATAAATTCTGCTTCTAAAACATCTTTTGTCTTCCTCACATAAAAGACTGAACAGTCTTGACATAAAGTCAGGTACATCATAGCTTTTGTGCTGCAATAGTATTTCTTTTGTAACTTTATTAAGCCAAAATTAGAAAGCTGTACACGCTTTCCTTCATAAACATATTTACACTGCGTACAGTTACCACATTCCTTCCTGACTACTATTGTTTTCTCTCTCCAATAAGTTTGTCACACAGATATCCTTCTTGTATATAACCGATGGGACATGTCCAACCGCTTTAATATATTCTGGATCAATCACAAAGACACCCTGATTGTTCTTTATCATAACTCTAATGTAATAAAAATCACTATTATAAGTCAAAATAAGTGCCTTCCCAAGCTTGTTACTATCAATATTTGTATTATTGTTCCGAACCAGGGATGTACAATTATTGCATGAATATAGTAAGGGGGCAAACTGACCATTAGGTCTCATTAGATGAACCTCTTGAAGGTTTCATCCAGAAGGAAGTCAAGATAGCCCCTCTTTTGCAACATACATTTTAATATACTGCATTGCTTTTGAAATTCACAGTCATCAGACACCATCTTAGCCAGCCTAAGACACTGACCTTTCACTAGTGATTTTTTCTTTTTTTTTTTTTCAAAACAGGTTTATTGTTTTAACATACAAGAGAAATATCATAACAATGTTATACAAGTAATTAAAAATAGATATGATTATAACATTTAACAAAACAACTAAAGTATTTACAAAGACATCCACTACAATCAGATCTATTAATTAAACTAAAATACCATGCTATTGAAATTAGGATTTTTTTAACAAATTTTGTAAATTATCCCATACAATATAATAAGATGTTTTTCTAGTTGTTCTTGGCCTAATTGTGTTTATTTCCATATGGCACACTATATTCATAACATTTTTAAATTCATTGAACGAAGGAGATGTATCTGAAATCCAATTTCTGGTTATTATTTTCCTAGCCACTGCTAGAATAGACCATAACAAGGGAAGCTTAACCTTTTTAACGCTTTGAGGTACAGGTGTGTTGAATAATATAAGAGATTTAGAAATAATGAAATTATCTGTAAAAAGAGCCTGCAAAAATTCATTAACTGACTTCCAGTATTCTTTCAATTTTATACAGTCATAAAACATATGAGCCCAATCAGCATTAATTTCTACATTACATCTCTTACATAGATTATCTTTATTAATTTTATTCATCATCAAAGGTGTATAAAAAGATCTATGTAAAAATTTCCATGTATAAAGTCTCCAGACAATGGAAGACGTAGTTCTATAGGCAGATTCCAATATATATTGTTTATCTTGTTGATTTGGTGGGTCCCCATTAATAGAAGTGAAATAATTCCAGTATGTATCTACACTGTAACAAGTTTCTTGTCTGATAATTTTATGTATGTATGAAAGTTTACCTTTATCAGAAACTTTATGTTGTAAATTTAATATCAAGTAATCAATCAGTGTTGGAATAGATTCTTTAACTGTTATAGACATTAGATCTATTCTATCAATGAGATGTTGTCTAAAGGTCTGAACCTCTAACCAGCAAGTTTCTCTTAGATCAAATTCTTGTTTTAAGAAATCTAGATTTTTAACTTTATTATCAGATATCAACTGATACCAGTACTTTAGATCATTATCTATAGCTAAATGAGTTCCTTCAGAAGTAGATGACAAAAGCATATCCTGAGTACACATTATAGGGAATACAATAAAATTCCATGCCCTATACTTAGGGTGCATGAATATAAAGTTACGATATCTAATAATAATATTTAATGGGTAACAAACCATGTGTTTAGGTGTAATAGGTGAAGTACAAAATTCCTTTAGTAACCATAACATGGAGTTATTTACAATCATATTTTTATGTGTTAAGGAGATTTTCATGAAGTGCATACTAATTAGCTCCCAATAATCTTTCCATTTTGCGACATATGACTGATCTATTAATAAAGTAATAACTTTTACAATAGAAGAGATAGTATATAAATTAAAGTTTGGAAAAGAAATACCCCCTTGAGACCAGCTATTAGTATGTTTCTTTAATGCAATCCTAGGTCTATTAGGTGCCCATAGGAAATTTAACATTAGTGTATTCAGTTTCTTGATAATTATTTTTGTAGGTGGAAGTATTATTGATTGTATTAAGTATAAAATCTTGGGGAATATTATCATTTTAATAATTGTAAGTCTCTCCTCCATAGTAAACAACATATTATTCCAGGTATTAAAAAGATTTTGTATATTAAGAAAACAGGTATTATAATTATTATATATACTAGATTTAATATCTTTAGATAGTATTATACCTAAATAAGTTATCTGACCTGAATTGGGTACATATTTAGTAAAATCACTAATGAGAATATTTTTTCGTGTATATATAGGTAGTATTTTAGTTTTTTCTTCATTGAATATTAAACCAGAGATACTTTTAAAATTCATCATTTTATCAAATAGAGACTGCATAGAAGAATTAGATCCTGCTGATGTAATTAGAACATCATCTGCAAAAAGTTGAATTTTGGATGTTGTATTTTCATCTATTTCAAAACCCTCTATGTCAGTACTGTTTCTGATCAAATTAGCCCAAGGCTCCATTACTAAAGTGAATAATAGTGGAGAAAGTGGACATCCTTGTTTTGTACCTTTAAGAATGGGTATTTTTTGTGAAACATATGTTCCTACCTTAATATAAGCCAACGTTCCTTTGTATAAATGCTCAATTAGATTAACAAATGCATCTGAGATGTTTGTGCACTTCAGTAAAGTAAACAGATAGTCCCAACTTACTGAATCAAATGCTGAACTTATATCAAGACTAATAAGTGTTAAATCTTTCTTTTTCCTATTTGCAAAATCAATTAATGTTAAAGTTCTTCTTATATTATCAAAAGTATTTCTATTTACAATGAAGCCTGTCTGATCTATATCTATAATGCCGGGAATGATTGTCTTCAATCTATCAGCAAAAATACTCATAAACATTTTATAATCAACATTAAGTAATGAGATGGGCCGATATGAAGTACATCTAGTTGGATCTTTATTAGGTTTTAAAATTGGCGAAATAAATGTATATTGCCAAGATGGGGGTTATTAACTCAGTTTGGGCCAAAAAAAAACCTTATGTATTAATGAATATGTACTTTTAGAAAGGATTTTATATATCTCTGGTATAATACCATCATTACCCGGTGCTTTGTTTGATTTAAGCTTATTTATTTGTGTAATAACCTCTGTATATGAAATACTTTTGTCCAATAGTTTAATCTGTTGTTTATTAAGCTTTTTATTCATGTTTGTGGTTATAAACTCCTTTATTTTATCTTTGGGTTCCATGTTAATGTTATTATTGTTAATATTGTGAAAGTGATTTCTAAATTCATCTAGTATTTCTGGTAGACTAGAAACATTCTTCTTTTTCCTTAGAGAAAAGATTTCTTTGATATGGTTTTGTTTATTCAACCTTTTTGTTTTATTTTTAAGTCTATGTAAGTATTTGGGGCTTATTGAGTAAGACAAAAACTTGTATTTCTCTAGAGTTATTTTAACTTTATGAGTTTAAATTTCTTTGTATTTCTCATTTAGTTTGTTTATTTCTTCAATGACTTTCTTATCCATAATATTTTCTTTATTATTATGTTTATAAGAGTCTAATTTACTTTGAATATCTAACAATTCCTTATCCCAAGATTTCCTTTTATTATTATACCATCTTATACTTTGTCCATATAGATATGATTTTAAGGCATCCCAAACATAGACAATGGAGACTTCAGGAGTATTATTTATGTCTAGAAAATGTTGTACTTCTGAAAGTATATATTCTTTATAGTCTTTTAGTTGAGTTAAGTATGCTGGTATCCTTTTGATCTGAAAATTATGAGTATTTTTATCATGAATTCAAAACAATTGAATTATGATCAGATATAGGACATGAAATGATTTTGGAATTAATTAAATCTGTTACCATCTGGTTAGAAATAAAGACCCTATCTATTTTTGAATAAGTTTTGTATCTGTTAGAAAAAAAGGTGTATGGTAATGATTTTGAATCTATCTGATTATTAATATCATTCAAATGATAAGAATTAGCAAAATCATTTAAATGTTTTGCATTAGATGTAATTCTTCTTTTTCCTGTAGTGGTAGAATCACTTTCATGTAGTATACAATGAAAGTCACCAGCTAAAATAATATCTCCTATAGAGAATGATATGATCTTATCAAGATGATGTTTCACTGTATTAATACCAATTCCAGGTATCCAATATACATTAATTAAAGTGTAAGTCTTCCCATTGTAACCATACAAAACATTCCTTTGTCATCCTGATAAGACTTAATGGTTTTAGGAATGGGCATACTTTTATTCCATAAAATAGCCACTCCTCTTTTTTTCTGAGTGTGCTCTGAACTAACCAATACTGTATATTTGTTTGTGGCTAGTTTATCAATATCTTTTTTCAAGAGATGGGTTTCTTGCTGGAAAACTAAGTTGGCCTTATGTAAATTAATGTATCTTATTAGGCTTGCCCTTTTACACGGATTATTCAATCCATTAATGTTTAAAGAAATTCCTTTTAAAGATGTCATTTGGCATTTTTAAAACTTAAGAATCTTATGATCAGAATAACAAATAACAACATAAGTAATGTTACATCTCCTCCTTTAGGTGTACCTTTAAATATAGCTGTATTTATTAAATCTCTTATGGGATTTTGTATAGGATTCAATTTTGTTTGTAGTGACAATGAGTGTACAAAATATATTGTGGATGTCAAAACTATATACATATAACAATGAACAAGTGAAAATAATGTAAGGATTAAACCTTGCATCCAGCCTGGAGTTAAAAACTCCAACTTAGAGTAGTATTTACCACTCAAGTTAACCCCCTACCCTAAGCAGCAGTACCTCAGCTACCACCTTATCAATTTAATACTGGTTATATTTAACTTAAATTAACAGCTTTCAATTCAATTATCTAGCAAGACAAGACTACACATTTGATAAAACAGCATCATATAAACTAAAATAAGCTTTTTTTTTTAAAAAAAAACTATTCATACTACTATATACATCTATATAATATAATACACTTGTATTCAAATAGCATTCAAATAAACTTGATATTAGGAACCAAGACGAGAGAGAGAAATAAAAGACGTGAAAGAGGGAGAGAGAGTGAAAGAAAGAGAGAAAAAAAAATGAAGGCATATTTACATATTAATTTATTCAAAGTATGTAAAAATAAGTAATAACATTCATTTAAATTAAAAGCTTTGGCTAATATGGTTCAGACATTACATATATTAAGATGCATCTATTTTCTGTCATGTAAATGCAGTCAACAGCTTCCAAAAAAAAACCTTGAATTGCTTGTATATGAGCATTTTACTCATACTCATTATTGTCAATAGAATAAAATATTATATTTATAGAAATTGTTATAAATCATACTGCATAGTTATGCAAATTCTCAGAAATACTTGCATTATTGTAAAAAAAAAAACATCTGTATTTTGTATGTCTATACTACTGCTTTAAAATATATCACATGACAATTTCTTCCAGAATAGAGTTATAAAGTTATTTATGCTTGTCAATCAGATGAATTAAATGAGTTATAGTAATGTATATGTTTGGAACATAAGTTTTTAACACAGATTAGTATGCTGCAGTCAAGTAGATTTTCAAAAACACTTGAATAAATGTTTCATTTTCTATGCCTTCTAAAATAAGACATTTACTTACTACAAGAAACTGCATCATTTAAAATCATTATAACTGACATATTGTATGAATTATAACATAGATATTTAAGTAATTATATAAAATAACTCACATTTGAATGTCAAAGAGTTCATTTTCCTTCACATAGTCGCATTTGCATCAGTTCTACTTCCTGGTAGAGTGTTCTTCCTGAATCTGTGATGTGTCAGTGTGATATCTGGGTCAAAGGTCAGATTGACTGCTTTCAGCTTCTCTGTGAGAATTCTGAGAGTTGAAGCTTTTGAAACAGCTTGAGGACACTGTTCATGAGGTAGCCCACATCCCAGATTGTCTCCCTTAACATTTTGGCGGGAAACTTGTTAAACACTAGTGACAAACATTCATTTAGCAGTGTAAATGCATCTAAACATGACAAAACCTTCGCAATGTATTTTACAGGTTATTACAGCCTCTATGTAAGTGAAATTAAGCCCAAAGTTATTAATAAGTAATAAAACTCAATATTTTTGTCCCAACTCAATTTTTATGCAAATCTTATTATTTACTGTGCCTATATGATCAAAAGCATTTCTATATATTAATATGAGAAAAAAATAAAGAGAAAGAATAAAGAAAAGAAAAAGAGAGTAGAAAATAAAAGAGTGTAAAGCAGAAATAAAAAAATGTAAGAGAAAGCTATAAGAAGTATATACAATGGAATATTACTTACTGTTTATATTAATAGAGTTAAAAATAAAACATATTATTTACTATTATTTAGTTCTAATTATTATTAGTTAAAGCATGACAGATTATTTACAAACAAGCATAAGCAGTATAATCAAGAAAGTATAATTAGGAATAGCATTTGAAGAACATATAAACTTTTTACAAGGAATAAATATGTTATTATTCCATTTATCATATTTTCATTACTCTTCTCTCCCTGCCCTCCCCACCCTTTACACACTACATAATCTAAATAGAATGTCATTGTTTAAACAAAGAAAAGAAGAAAAGGAGAAAAAAAGAGGAAAAAATGTATCAAATTACTGACCTTACTTCTCTTTTCAGAAAGAGAAACAAATTGAATAATAGCTTGTTATTAGTTCCTCGGATATTTTGACTGGTTATGAAACAAAACATTTCTTTGCACACAGAGAATTACTTTGATTAAATCTTTTCAGAACATTTGTGGCTTTCTGGAAATGCAGGAACTATATTTAAAAGATTAATAATGAAGTAAAATGATGAGAGAAAAAGAAAAAAAACATAGAACAAATCATTTGTTCTTTAGTCTCTTCTTCTTCTCTGAAGTCTTCCACGAAGTTTCAGTTGCCAGTCTCTTTAATGAAGGACTAGCCCATTCCATTTCCTCTATTTTATCCAAAATCTTATTTTTTGATAAACAGTAAAGCAGAGTCTAAGTCATCAAAATTTTAGGACCATCAGGAAGAAAGATTTTTAGCTTGGCAGGAAACAGACGGTATGTTTTAAACTGTGCTTTTTTAAGCTCCCTTATTAGTGGCAGAAAAACTTTTCTTTTAGCTATTACCAAGGAAGAATAGTCATTGTCAAAACGTACAGTTGTCTCATTAATCTTAACAGGAGCTTTAGCCCAAGCAGATTTAAGAACCATCTCTTTATCAAAAGATGATAGAAATCTAACTATAACTGATCTAGGATAGTTTTTGTTAGAGTTAGTATTAGCTATAGATCTATGTGCTCTTTCGATACCAAAAGAGAATGCTTCTGGTAAGTCTAAAGTTTTAGGGAGCCATGTTGTTAAAAAAGAAGTAATATTGTTACCTTCAATATTTTCTGGCAGTCCAAAAATCCTAATGTTATTGCACCTAGATCTATTTTCCAAGTCATCCAGCTTTGTTTGTAAATATGTATTTTGTTTCAGCAGAAACTCAATGTTGATTTCCTTTTCTTGGATTCTGTTTTCCATGTCATTCACAGCTTCTTCTATGCCTGTCATCTGGATCTTCTGTTGTTGCAGGTCTATATGTAACAAGTCTATTTGTTTTGTAGTTTTTTCTATAAAGGTATCAATTTTAGTATCCATTTTATCCATCTTAGCAGTAAGTTGCTGGATTATAGTTATCAGAGACTGAAGTTCTTTCTTGATGCTGGAGTCTTGAGAATTTGTCTTACTGGAACTCATTTCAGACTGATAAACTGACAGGAAAATTTCCAATGTGATTTCTGACAGGAATATTGTTAAAATTTCCTTTCTTTTTTAGATATAGTTCAAGAACTATATAAAACAAACATATTTAGAAAGAAAATTACTTCAAAAATAATTTTTTTAAGTAATTAATTCCTGTCAGTGTAATGAAATTGGTGGAGCTGATGAAATCTGCTGCTATCCTGTGTTCATCCTTGGCCACGCCCCCACTAGTGATTTTTTCTGATGACAAGGTTGCCAACTTTTAAAATGTAATAATGTGTTAGAATACATAGGCTTTCTGTAAATAGTAGAATCAAATCTCACTTTTAATTTGTTTTTGGATATGGTAACATTTAAATAATTGACCTGATCATGAAAAGAAGCCATGGTGAACTTCAAAACATCAGTTGTAGTATGAAGATAATTAAAAAACTGTTCTAACCTTACTTGGGTGTCTTTCCAAAATATTACAATGTCATTCCATTAAGAGACCAAGACTTGAAACAGTCAGTATTAAATATATAATTGGTCTCCCAACGGGCAAGTACAATATTAGCAAAAATGGGGGCACATGTTGCTCCCATAGATACACCCATCTTTTGTCTAAACAACTGTTGTTCAAAGACTATAAAATTGTTGTTCAGCGCTACCTCCATTAGTGTCCTAAGGTTTAGAATTTTATTGTGGTTGAAATTAAAATTCTGACACAAATATTGGTAAAACAATTTGATACCTATAGTGTGGGGAATGACAGAAAAAAGATCTTTCACATCAGTAGTTATGAAAATAAGATCTTCGCTATATAAATCATGGGAGATTCTAGATAAAAATCCCAAGAATCTTTAAGATAAGAGAGATGTCTGTCTAACAACGTTTTAGTATGATAATCAATACATTTAGCTATAAAATGTTTTTGAGGCCTTTGCATCAACAATAGGTCTGAAAGGGGATGCAGTGAGATCCTTATATATCTTTGGTATCCAAAAAAATCATGGGTATCCTAGGATTCATAACCTGCAAAAAACTATAATCAGAGGGGAAATCTGCTCATTAATAAACAAGTCTTCAAGTAACAAATCAATTTTATGATAAGAAATATCCATTTCATTAACACTTGATTCTTCATAGGTGTCAATAAATAACAATGTAAATATTTTATTATTGTAACGATTCTTATTCATGACCACAAACCCCTCTCCCTTATCAGGTTTCATTTATTTATTTATTTAACATTCTTTCACTTCACGGTGAATTAAAAAATATAATACCACCACATCCGAAGTTTATTAGAAAGAGGGACACTAATCTCAAAGAAATTTTTGAAGGAAATCACCTTACTAGAACGAGCACACAGTTGTCTAGAACAGGCACTTTTAAATGTGGTGCCTGCAAACAGTGTAACACTATTTTTGATACTCCAAGTGTATACATTGTTTCTAGGAACTTTCTTTTTAAGCCCAAAATTTTCACAAACTGTGGCAGCAAAGGGGTGGTATACTTAGGACTTTGTACCACCTGCACTAGTTTCTACATTGGCAAAACAGAAAGGCCTCTTAGGAAGAGAATCTACGAGCATTTGTATGACATCTCTAAACAAAAAGAATCAAATGCCTTGTATAAGCATTCTCTTGTATGCAACAACTTTAAATTTAAATTCTTAGTCTTGGAACAAGTACTTCCTGATGCCAGGGGTGGCGATTGGGAAACAAGTTTAGAATACAGAGAGCTCCTTTGGCAACTCAGGTTGGAGGCAAGTAGAACCCGGGTTTAAATGAGAGTGTTAACATCAGTACTGTTCTTAAAATTAAAAGAGCACGTCTATAGATTTATATGTAAACATACTGTGTAAGGTATATTATTGATTGTTGTATGAGTTTGTTGTTGCAATATGATTTTATGCAGCATTAGTACTTATGTTAGTAAGGTTTTTCAAAATCTTTATTAGGGTTCCACTTTTAAATAAATGTATTTCAACAGACACATTAAATATATTAAAAATATTAAAAATATAAAAATATATAGTTTATATTACAGTTTTTATATACATACTTTTTTAGACTTAATATATATACATTTTTATGTACAGCTTCAGAGGATTTAGTATATGTCTCCAGTCAAGAAATGTTTTTTAAATATGAGTACTTTTTTAATATATGAGTATTTTTTATTTGCAGTTAATTGACTCAAAATTAGTAGCTAATTAACTAATCATATGATGGGGAAGGACTTATTTAACGTCGCTGTTAGCAATTGTTAATTCATTTTTAACTTGAGAAAGCTTGGTATTCAGCCGAGCGAAAGCGCTTGTTCTTTTTGATTTATTAAAGTCTACTTGTAACAACTTACTGGCATCTTCCAGTTTTTGGATTATGTTGGTTTGGTCTCAGCTTGAAGCTTGTTGTTTTTTAGATCCTTATGTATCTTTGGTATCCCAAAAATCATGGGTATCCTAGGATTCATAACCTGCAAAAAACTATAATCAGAGGGGAAATCTGCACATTAGTAAACAAGTCTTCAAGTAACAAATCAATTTTATGATAAGAAATATCCATTTCATTAACACTTGATTCTTCATAGGTGTCAATAAATAACAATGTAAATATTTTATTATTGTAACGATTCTTATTCATGACCACATACCCCTCTCCCTTATCAGGTTTCATTTATTTATTTATTTAACATTTGTTTACTGGGAAAGTCCAAACTGGAACAAAGCCAATTTCCAGCAGAGGCCTGGGGAGAAACACTCCAGGTGCATGTCTTTACAACATGGGAGGAAAAGGGAGCACATGGAGTAAACCCACACAAATGCAGGGAGGAAATGCAGAGTCTACCCAGAAAGCACCCCAGCTGAGAATCAAACCAGAGCACCTCTTGCTGTAAGGTGACAATGCAATCGCTACACCACTGTGCTGTTTGTGACACTTAAGTCGGCATCGTTGCAAATTTGTTTTAATAAACAAACTTCTTCAGAGGTTAAATTGCTACTTTCAACTTCCCTTCTAGACCTAAGAAGCTTCTGAATTTCAATCTCACATATTTTATCAAAACGGTGAGGATTGGATGAGATGGAAGATTAAAAATGCTAGTTTTTTTTTTTCAGCCAAGATCCAATACAATACAGCCATTCTGTTTTTTAAAGCAAAATGCTAAATACAACATTCTTGAAAAGAGTTTCAAGTTAACAAGTACTTCTTCTATCTTGGGTTTCCTAACAGGGACAAAGGATAACTCTTTCTGAAATAATTTAGCATAAGCTTCAGTCAAAAGTTCATCACTGTAATTGTATATGGCAAAGTCACGGTTATTATTCATAATAATGTCACAAACAGGGCATGGTCTGAGACTACTCTGTAGGCCAGGCATAGGTCACCTCTCAGCATCCTGAGTACAGTGACAGGTCTTTCAGTCTTTCCATGTATGTCATGTTTGGAGGCTATGGATTCTCCCATTCACAAGCTACTGTGTTCCCTCCAATTTATGCAAGTGTCTGGTGAAGTACAGAAAAAAGGGAGCATTGTACTAAATTAGTGATTTGATAAGGGTAGAGTACAGCTGAGTTATGACCAGCCTGGGCTTAGATGCGATGCCCTACAGAATATGTGAGGTGCACAATGCAGAATGTGTTTCTTGCCACTATGGACACAGTGATGAAAGTGTAGATTGCTATCAACATGTGTTCCCAAGTCTCACAACACTGTGTTTGAGCTTAGAGGGGTGCTATGTATATCATAATTAGCAGGTGTACTTTATTGCCAAAGGGGACAATTAAGCATTATTTGCTTTAAGGTTTAGTCCTTGAGTTTGGCTTCAATCATTTGTCTGTGTCAGTCCCTTCTGTAATATGCTACCGTCATTGGGGAAGTCTTTATGAGTGCATCCAGTTAACAGTCATCTGTAAACTTGATAAATCACAGGCCATCTACTGTTGTCTACTCTTCAGGGAAGTAGTTTTCAAACAGTTGAGAGCCCAGCACAGATCCTTGTAACATTCCACTGGTAAGTGGGCCAGTGGTGAAGGTGCAGTCCCCAACTTTGAGTATGTGTGTTCTGTCAGTGAGCCAGTTGGCTATCCATCTAGTATTGTATGGCCTAATTCCCAGACAGGAGATCTTCACTATGAGACATGAATGTGGGATAGTGTCAAAGCCCTTGGATAACTCAACATAGGTAGCATGTCTTGTTATCCCTCATTCCGGTCTTTGTGGTCAGTATCAAAGAAGTCCACAAGGTTCAGTAAGCAAGATATACCCTTTACAAAACAGAATAGGTTGGGTCAAGTGTTTTGAAAGTCACTTATGTCTCTGTGGATAAGGTTGATACTGATTCCTTCCCTAGCTTTGCAGATAAGGCTTTTTTTGGCTTATGAGTCAATAGTTGTAGTTCTGCATGCTACCAGATTAATGTGCATTGCATATCACACAACATTTGATATTACTTTTTGCAGTGTAGGTGATGTATGCGTGGAAAAAGTACTGAGACAAGAGGGTTGCAGTGCTAGGGGAGGAGGTGGCAACACATGGCTGTATTGTAAATATCTGGCATATTGTTAGATGGGGTCTTCAGTGTGTAACATTCCCCCATGTAATTTCCAAATGGACTGTAAACAGAAGTAATACATAATATTTACTTATCCATAGTGCAGCAAGCAACGGGCTTGCAAGAGGGTTGGCAAAGTGTATTCACATGTGAGATATGCATGCTTGTTTGTAGCAAAGCAGTGCACAAATGTGAGCCACAGTGCTAAAGTTTGACAGTTAGTATTAGTCTATGCAACACACCTGCTGGTCCTGGATGGTACTGGGTTCGAATCCAGGTGTATCTAAAATTTTTAAATACTTTTATTTAAACACTTATAATGCAATAACATGAATTCTTTATAGTACATATGTAACTGTATGTTGGCATAGCACACCAGGGTTAAGCAGCATTGTGCAGAGGTAATCTCTGCATTTTGCTGCCGCTCACCATTGCTGCACAATGGTGAACATTGTGCACCTCCGTGCAAACATGGAGCCCAAAATTGAAGGGATCCATTGCTTTTGCTGCATGTGTGTGTGATTCTATTTTTTGACTAGATTTAAGTGGTGAAAATGGGGTAGATAGGAAAGTGGTGCAATGGGGAGCAAGCAAGAGTAATAACAAAGGGGAAACAAGAAAGGAATGTGCAGGAGAGAGGTAGAAAAGAGCCATAGCTATCCATTTCTTTAACAGTGTAAACTGAAAATATGTGCAGAATATTAACTGAATTTGGACAGTCACCTCCAGAGAGAGCAGTGACCACAACACAATCATGTTGTATAGCCAACTGGACTGAATCAAGTGTGTCAAGAAAACAAATGAGTGAAATGGAGTGCTATGTATGGGACGATTTTGTTTTTGTGAGACACGTGCCCATTTATTTTTTATTTGACAGAGAGAGGAATGATGGGGAAGGGAAGTAGGTATGTCTGGGTCAGGTGAGTTGGGTAGGTGAGGAAACAATTGCAGACAGGCAAGACAAGAAACAAGGTGATGGACACAAACAGTTAGGGAACATCATGAGTGGGGTGGGGTGGGACAACCTGGGCCCATGGTCTTCAAGATTGGAGACAGTGAGAATCAAGTCCTCACTCACTGGACTGTCATCACTGTCCCCTTATTATGCAGGTGGATGGAGTCCTTCAAGTCTTCTCCTCCTCCTACTCTTAGTATGCAACATGAGGGAGATCAGCTTCTCCAGGAGGCACAGTTGTACATGAGTGGTGCACTGCACAACCATATGCACCATACCTAGCAACTAACTGCAGGTACCTTTGCCACTGACCCTGGAGAGTACCACTGGATCAGCCTCTGGGCAGGACTCCCTGAGGCTGCAGATAGTGATGGGGCAATAGGCAGTAGGCAGTAATGCAAGGTTGGCTCCTAGATGTGCTGGCATTGGGCTGTAGGTCATTAAACTGATGCCTACATTGCTTCCCAGTGTGCAGGATACCAGTGGCTCTGGGTACAGCCTGGACTAAACTATTCCATGCCTCAGACTTGTACTATGAGCCAGAATAGACTCCCTGCAGAAGTCTTTGGCTGTGGTGCTTTACTAGAAGTATAATAAATATCCTGGACTCCTGAACAACCCACCTCTGTGCCCTAAACCTGGCACCTTTCCAATAATGCCTGCCATGTCTATCCGTGTATCTAGAGCAATGGAAATTGATGTTTTCCTGCCAATTCCAGTTATCACATTTACTGGAGTGTGCACACCCAAGCAATGCATTTGCACAATGGTAACTGGAGAGCAGCAGTGCCAAGCAGTGAGGGTGAAGTAATTGCAACTGGAATCTTAATATGCTAACACAATAATCGTGTCTCATCCCTCATACATATGCTGGATATCAGCTCCATTATCTAAAGTGTTATAATTGAGAGTGATTATAATGGGAAATGGCACAACAGTAAAGGTGTATGGAATATCCTGTATTAGAGCCCAGCACCATGTGTATAGCACACCTACACTTATACCTGTTGCCACAAGAAAGTTGAAATAACACTTGGTCATGTTTCAGTTCATTGCTATAACCTGCAATGTCATAACAGTAAAAAAAAGGTTGCCCACACTGTACTAGAACCATGATCATCTGTACACAGGCTCTAAACTTACACCAGCTACCAAAGGACTAATTACATGGCATTCCTTAATTTATTAATCATTCTTAAGGTCTCTTTGTTAACCACTACACAAAGCTGCTTAGTGGGTTTTCATTGGTACCAAGTAGATCTAATTTAATGAACCCGGTTTCTGTTTTTGGCTGTCTAGGTCCTGTCTGCATCCTGGATGGCCCAGTTGTCCAGTTTGTGTACTTCAGAGCTACAAGTGAATGAGATAAGCAAAGCCATACCTGCCATTCATTTCCTCCATTTCCATGATTGCTCTAAGCACCGCATCACACAAACACTGGCCAAAAAATAATAAAATATAATGAAAAAATTACAGGGAAAATGAAATTTGTCAACAAATGAAGGGGAGGTTGGATGTTAATGAGCAGAACCTGTGAAATGTGTGGTGCTTACCTGCATTTCCAACCTTGAAATAAGTACATCTAACACTGCTGTTGTGTTTACATTCTCCAAACCAGTAATCATTCACAGTTACAATCTATTAAATACAAACACTGAGGGAGTGCCTAAACAATGCTTACATCTGCTACTCAGAGCCAATGATTTGGAATTCAGAAATTCTAATGACTTCACACCGCATTTGCATCTTCACCATGCTGACAGCCCTGAATTTACACCAGAAGGCAGCCATGTAGTTAGGAAAACTGAAGGTGAGCAGAATTTTTTAAGTGGTGAACACAGAAGAGAGGCTATTACTTTGAGATATATCTGCTCAGAGAATTACTGATTTTGAGCAGGTATCCCTGCATTTGGTCAGCTACATACTGCATATGCTGCCATGTAATTATGAATGATCTGTGTAATAATTTAATATATATATATATATATATATATATATATATATATATATATATAGATATATATATTCTAATTAGCACAGGCTTTTACAGTTTTAGCTGTATGCATTAGTTAGAAGTGTACCGATGGCATGGACAAGTTTGGCAGGGCATTTCACAGGTATATATGACTGGTAAAACCTTCACATGGAATATGCTGCTTTAAATCTGTAGACATGTTTCAGTGACAGGTCATTTGATAGCACATTGTGCATTTCAAAGATGCTTTGTTAACTAAATGTGTCACTTGGCCATTCATTTGGGGGTGGAGGAGCGAAGTTGCATTTGGGTTACGGCACAAACAAGGATATTTTGCTATTGTTACTCTCCTTTTTTTGCATCCAGCTACACATCTAAGTCAAATATGTATGTGTTATCACATGTTAAGCTCAGTTCTGTACCACTCTCCCATCTTTTACTTGCTTACGGTACCAAGTAATGCAATACAAAGATATGTCAGTCATTCATATTATTATACAATACACTCCAGGTTCAAGACTTACCTTGTAAATGCAGCACTTGCCACAGTTGTAGTTCATGGCTGACTCTGATGCAAGCACTACACAGCCAATGCATGGGGAGGTAAAGGCTGTGAGAGTTGCCTGGCATCAATGTTAGTATTTGTATGTGTGTAGGAGGAAGGTTTTAGGCCCTAAGGTGGTGACTGATTGAGTGTGTTATGCGTTGTCTCTTAGCCAATGCAAGGGTAGATTGAGCATGCCTACATCTTCCTACACCCACAGCAGCTGCTAGTTACCCCTGACTCCTCATGTGCCCATGGCTGTGGTAACCTTGGCATTGGTGGTGGGATGTGTGCTGCTTCCACTTGCTGATCCTGCTGATGCTGTTTTCTCAGGATGATGTTGTGTAGCATGGCACATACTGTGAATATTTCAGTACATGTCCATGGATTGTACTGCAGGGCTCCCGCAGATGTATCTACATACTGGAAATGTGACTCTAGCAGCCAAACACACACTCTGTTATGTTTCTGGTTTGAGCATCTGCCTCATTTGGCATTCTTCAGAGGATGTGTGTGTGAATTTCTGATGGGTGTCATCAGCCACAGTTCCAGTGCATAACCTGCATCCCCCACTAAATAACCCTGTGGGATATCACCTTTAGCATACATCTGGTACATTTGGGAGGTGTGCCAGATGGGTCTATGGTCTGTTACTGAATTTAAAAAATTGCAAATGGCTAAATACCAAATGGTTAGTATCAAGCAGAACAAACAGTAAACAGTGACTTCTGCAAAAAATAAAACCATTAAATGGCCATAGTCAGCCAACATCAAGAACTGAACCAGCCAAGTTGTGGGGCTTCACCCCCCACACTCCTCACTGTGGGGAGCTGTGCCCTCCACACCTCCCTTAACTATATATACCAACTCTAACACATATGATCAGAACAGGGCAAATTTAATAGGATTCCTTTCACTTACCTTATGTGTTGCATTGCTTCCTGGTTGTTGGCCAACTATGGTTATTCAATGGATTTCTTTTCATGGTAGCTGTTGTTCACTGTTTATTCCATTTGATGTTAACCATTCAGTATTTAGCCGTTCACAGTTTTTAAAATTCGGTAGCCAGACATAGACCAGTGCCAGATATGTGAGTCATGGTAACTGTCAGGATTGCAGGCACACATGTTCAAGATGATTCTCTTGGCATTGCACATGACTTGGCAGTTAATAGAGTGGTAGCCCTTTCTGTTTATGTAGAACCTATCCTTAGCCCCAGGTTCTGCTTTGATTTCTACATGTGTGCAGTGTATGGCACCCAGTACTACAGGGTAGTGTGCTGCAGGCTAGATCTCCTGCATATTTTGGCCCTCTCCTCGGGAGTACAGGGAAATATATGTGGCCACTGGCATGTTGGAGTGTAGCATTCAGGAACTGATGGAGGATCCTGGATGCTGATATCTGTGATACCCCCAACATGTCCCCTGTTGGTATCTGAAAGGTACCTGTAGCTAAGATTCTAAGTGCTACACATACCTTTGTCTCCACTGGAATGGGTTCCCCTCAGTTGGTCCTGGCTCAGAGTTGAGGACAACAGAGGTTGCAGAGTTCCTGCAGTGTGTAACTATCCACCCTGTAATGCTTTACAATTTCCATGTCATGTAAGTTTTGAAAAGTTAAATAGACCCTGAAAACTCTTCTCCTTCTTGGCGTAGGTCTATTGGCAGCAGGAGCAGCATAGAATTTAGCCTGTTGCACATATAAATGAATTAAAGCAGCAGCAGCAGTCCCTAACAGTTTTTTGGTGTAGACTCCTTTCCATGGCTGTATTCCAATACATTTTGGAATTTGCAGGGAAAACCATCATGGAGTCTACACAGTTGTTTTGTAGCTTGTTGAATCACTCCACCATGTTGGATTCATTGATTAGCATGCAATTCCACTGCTTACCTTCATTGCACAGTGGTGCATGCCTCTACAAGGCACTTACTGCATCTAAAACTCTTTGCTACCCTGTGTGAATTGCACAGTAGAAAAGGATCATGTAGGGTTTATTGAAGCTGGCTTATTAACTATTCATAGTATTCAGTATATACTTAGATGGCACTATAATATAATGCTACTGTGTGTGTACTGCTTAGCAGATTCTAATGTGGTTATGTTGTTCTTTTAGAGGCTTTACTTCAAAATGTACAGTGCTATTTTTCTGCCTACCAGTTGATTTGTTTCCCTGCAGAGCTGCATTAGTGCTTCAGTGGGATTGAATAAAGTCCCATGTAGGCTGTGTGCAAAGCAATCTGAACTTTGACCACCAAGTGTCCACACTGGTATTGAAAACCTGTGTTGTGCACATCATAAGTCACATCATCATATTCAGATCTTAAGATAATATGACAGTGCTGTACCTGAACTTCATCAGAACACTAATAGAGTATAATGTTCTCTCGTAATTGTTGATGAGTGGTGAGCAGCAGCGCTGATTACATATTCATGTCACACACCATGTTTAGACATAAATAAGTGAGGTTTCATGGCTGACAACAGTGTTGCTGGTTAGGAAACCATGTAAGCAAACACAAATAGCACTCCTGTTTAAATAAGAGCAGTGAAGGTCCCTGGTTTTGCACAGAATGCAACAATGATCACCAAGGCTTCACAGATTGCTCCCAGTCTCTTAATGCAAGACATCTGGATAAAGGTCAACATAATGGGGGACAATGACAAGAAATAGGGACATATATGATATATTTATATTTTCCATATAGAAATGTGCTAGAATAACCAGGGGGTTATGTTAAGATACATGTTCTGAAGGATTTGAAGTCTGAAACTAAAATGTACGTAAGTATTAAGTCACATCAGTCTTGAGATCATCCAAGTGATATGGCAGAAAGCCACAAATGTGATAAGGAACACACCTGAACATTCTGTGAAAATTTAGACAGTTGAGAGGTATGACTATTGAGTATATGGTCCAGACACAGTACAGGACAGTGCGTTTACAATGCAGAGTATGGCGAAATCCCATTCCAGGCAAACTTTACTGAAGATGCATAAATGTTCTGTAAGGGTACATGGACTAACATGTAAGATACATACTCAGGGAAAGTGCATGCATTGAATAGGAACACACAGATGAATTGCAGGAGTGAACAGAGGGAAAGAGGACAGGCTAAACAGCGTAATACACAGTAGATGAGAACATATCAGTATGGTACAGTAGGGACTGCAGAGTTAAAATGTGTATTATGTGACTGTCACACAGGGTGACATAACAATAGGGAGGATTTCTATGTGAGATAATCATCCTTACATGAATAATGCAGAGGACATCTATCAGGGATCTGACATACAATTTTGGTAGGGTGCATATTATGAAGCTGTGCAAACTGATTTGCCTGAATATGAGTGTAACCTCAGCTAAGGTCTCCAGCAAGTGGGACACAGATAAAAGCTCATGGACAACATTAAAAGAATGAACCACAATCATGGACAATATCAGAATAATACCACCAGTAAGTAATCCCAAGCTTTGGGCATAACATATGTGATTTATAGTAATCTGAGATGATTCTCTACAAACACAGTTGTACAACTATTATGACACATCCAGACTCTATGAAGGTAATCATGCACACTGTCCTGGCACCGTAACATCTGCTGGAGGTGGTAGGAGGGACACAGCTACACCTGTATGCGACATTGTGATCAATACAGGCTAGTTGACTGTGTGCATGTTATATGTATGTATATATATATATATATATATATATATATATATATATATATATATATATATAGCAATATGCACACTGTCATGAATGTTAGCCATGCCATTAATGTCAAACCCCTATATATGTACTGTGTGCATCACCAGAATAGGTAGTACACATGTATCTAGTGTAACAACTACATAGGGGTTCTGCACCATCAGAGAGTAATGTTTATGCTACAAAATGAATACCTACCTTCGCAGAGGCTTTCAATAAAAATCTACCCAAACAGCAGAGACCTCCAAGGCAGAAATGCACTCAACCACCACAACACAACACTAATCACGAGACACATAATTCTCCTAAACAGTGTGCCACTCAACCAAAGCCCCGAAGGCAAAACATCATGCTCAACACACTAGTCATAGGTGACTTGATAGTGAGGCACACTGATGTCCCACTCACTAGGTTGAAAAAAGAGAAAGTAACAGTCAGTTGCCTGTCAGGCACCAGGATGCACAACATAATTCATGCACTCTGGTCCCTCAACAACAGGTACAATATGACCTGGCATTGTACATGTGGGTTTGAATGACCTGAGACATACCTCCCTGGACTACATGAAAAGAGACATGGAAGAGATCTTGGATTATTTAGCCCAGGCAGGTATGACCCTAGCCCTGAGCAGCATCCTAACATCACCCAGAAATATGCCACAGTACAAGCAAAAAATTATTGATTTCAGCAATTGGCTAAGTTTCTGGTGTCATTCTAAGGGGATCCAGTATATGTCTGCCTGAGATAACATGACTGACAGACCTTGATGTTTTGCCAGAGATGGCCTGCATCTGTCACCCCTGGGCTTCTGTATACTGGCCAAGGCCGTTGCCACCCCTATAGTGCCTTTTTTAGGTGGTGTTCCAAAGAACACATTACCACCATAACAGCTACAAACAAATGCAATATGAGGGTCATGCTGCTCAACGCTAGAAGTCTAAATCTCAAAATGCACATGCTCGAAGCACTCCTTAAAATGGAGAACACTGAGATTTCTGCAGTAACAGAGACCTGGTTCAAGGCAGAAGAAAGCAACCCTGCACTACCAGGTCTCGGTTACTGCACAAATTACAATGTTCTCCATTTTTAAGGAGTGCTTTGAGTGCTACTTAAAATGGAGAACATTGACATTTGTGCAGTAACAAAGACTTGGTTCAAGGCAGCATAAAGCACCCCTGCACTACCAGGCTATAACTCATTCCACACCTTTCAGCCCAAGAACTTGGACCAAAGCTCCAAAGGTGGTGATGTTTCCATATTCATAAAGGATGCACACACCTCTAGACTGGTAGCCCAACATAACGCATCTGAGATTCTTCAGTTGCAGCTAACATTGGGTGAGATAGTGATTCAGGTCATAGCCTGCTATAGGTCCCCAGCCATGTCCCAAGACTCACACTCCAGGTTCCTAAGCACCCTGGAGAATATCAGGATCCAACTTAACACTCTCATACTGAGTGACTTCATTAACTGTGAAAACTAATCATGTGCTAATACACTTGCCCAATGTTTCCTGGAATTCATTAATTCCAATGCCCTGGACCAGCTCATTCTTACCCTCACTAGAGGTAGCAACATTTTTGACCTGGTCATTACTAACATGGGTGACCGTTGCTCTACACCAATAGTCAACTCCTACCTGGTTCGATCCAACCACAAATGAATCACCTTGGAAATCCACATCCATCCCACCCACCCCTGCAAAAGTAACCATCATGAAAAACTTCTCCAAAGCTAACTTTGGGCTCCTAAAAACAGAGGTAGCTAACTTCACGGCACCCATGCAAATAGAGAATAGTTGCATGACCACTGAATCATACAGCAATGTACTGTATGAACACATATATAAATGCATTGATCTCGCCACACCCAATAGTACCAAGATGCTCTCCTCCAAAAAAAGGAAGTCAATCTGGTGGTCCCCTGCCATAAACAAACTCTACAACAGAAGGAGGAAAGTGATGCATTATAAGGTAAAGTCCCTAGACTAGAAAAACTCCCTTATCAGCCTCAACAAAAAGGTGAGCTCCCTCATCAAATCCTCTAAAGCTAGCTATGAAAACAGAATTGCAGCAGATAGTAAAGACAACTTCAAAGCCTTCTATAGTTATGTGTAGAATCTCAACAGCAATACCCAGATTTGCTCTTAGCTACTGCACAATGGTACCTCCTATACCAAGCCAACAGATATTGCCAATCTATTGGCCAACAGATTCTTTGCCAACTTTACCCCTCTCCCCCAAATGACTAATCACAATACCAGCAGATTGCCAGGCATCCAGTACTACTGCTGCACAGGTTAAAACAGCACTGTCCAAGGCCAAGAATACAGCTTCTATGGGACCTCATAATATCCCTGGCTGTGTTGTATATGAACTACAGATTGAACTGGCACCTCACCTGTTTGCCCTGTTCAATCACAGCCTCCCCTCAGGCTTTGTCCCTACCAAATAGTGCACTGCTACAGTCAATCTTCTCCACAAAAGAGTAGTGACTACAGACCCTGGGAACTATCGCCCCATTAGCCTGATGAATCTGATATGCAAAGCTATGGAATGCATCATCATGGACCTAATAAACAAGGATATAGGAAATCTCCAAACTCTGGATCCTACACAGTTTGGTTTTGTAAAGGGTAGATCACACCTGCTCAACTTGGTTGACTTCTTTCAGTCAGTCACCAGAGCTGTGGATGAATGCAAGGTGGTTCATACAGCCTACCCTGATCTGGCCAAGGCCTTTGATACCATTCCCCACTCAGGAATCATGGAAAAACTCACTAAGCTAGGCATCAACCCCTATATCACTGGGTGGGTTGCAAACTGGCTCACAGATAGAACCCACAGTGTAAAAGTAGCTGACTCCAAGTCAGCCTGTAGACCAGTCACAAGTTGAGTCCCAGAGGGTTCAGTCCTGGGCCCTCTGCTGTTTGGTATCTAATTCTCTGAAGTCCAGGCCAACATGAAGGGACTCTGGCTGACAAAGGCAGCAGATGATTGCAAGTTGGGAGCTATTATTAACTCCCAAAGTGATGCTGACACCTTACAAAAAGACCTCACTGAGACCGATGACTGGTGTCAGAACTATGGCCTTAAGCTCAATGCCAAAAAATGTGTCATCACCCCCCTTGGGAAAAAAACTGGTTCCCTTGAATTACCACATCGATGGTAGTCCACTGAACATAGAAGATGTTATAAGAGATCTGGGAACACAGGTTGACAGGCAACCTCTCGTTTGACCACCACATTGCCACTGTAGCCAGAAAGTCCTTCTATGTGGCACATCTCATTACTAAGAGTTTTGCATCCACGAAAAAGAGGTAATTGTCTCCCTCTACTCTTCCCTCATTAGGCCACTCATTGAGTACAATGCCCCAATTGGCATGTACCTCACTAGACACCTGCAACAACTGGAGAGGCTGCAAAAGTACCTTGTAAAGAGGATCCTAGGCCTTAGACACTTGTCCTATATGGACAGACTCAAAAAAACTCCAACTCTTCTGTCTCATATTGCCTACTTAGATATGAACTCTGCTTGACTTACAGAGCCATGTCTGACCCAGCTCTGTTAGAAATGGCTGCATCTAAAGAAATCCTAATCCCCCCATACCACACACTCCAGAGACCTCAAACTTATTACCACAATCAGCAGAACGTGCTGGAGGGACAGGTTCATAAACCAGAGACTGCCCATGCAATGGAATAGACTTCCCATATATGTCAAGCAGAGCACCTCACTGGCCTTCTTCAAGATAAATCTTAATGAGTGGACGGGAAATAGAAAATTCACCCTGGGGATCAATCCAGTGGCTCTACTCGATGAGGCACGGGGAGCTAAGGTCGGGTGGCATGATACCAGGGTAATCCTATGGGCTAGGCTTGTAAAGGCTCCAGGGCCATTACCCTAGTACACACCTTTGAACCTATGAACCTAAGTATGCCCAATAAGCTGTGTGACAACTGACTGTGATAAAGGTGGTACACTTCAGTTACTCATCTGTTGAAGATGTGTAGGGAGGTACATGAAGAAAGGGGCATTGTACTTGGTGTGATGAAGGCTAGGAATTATGGAGGCATTATGGCCTCTGATGTGGATGTCGTTCACATACTCAGTACTTGCGTTACATACAAGGAATTAGTCAGCACTGTGACTATATGCTGGTGGATGTTCCACTTACCCTCTACCCCAGGACACAATGTAATACCTATTGGTCTAATTATAGGGTGTGATGTCCACATTACAATTGGGTTGTGAGTTTATTTTCCTGATGTAACAACCCCCCATGTTTTCTTGTCACTGCAGGTGTTGTCACGGCTTTGGCAGCAATTTTTGATGCATGTTGATACTGTCTGTATTATAAAATGAAACAAATAACACCCAACAGAACAAATGCCTTGCTACTGAGAAAATAGTAGCAAAATAATCCAACCAAGTTATAGTAGCATAGGCAACCATGAAACACAGGAATGCCAAACTCACGTAGAAAGTATAAAACACAGTCTTTATTTGTGCACAGAGGTTAGCGTTTTTACAATTTGCTTCATCAGACCATAAAACCCCTGCATTATACAATTCCGTATATACCCACTATGCAAATCACTTACAATTCAATAAAGATCTTAAAGGCAAAGTATGCATCTAAACATCATGATTTTTGTAAACTTTCTATCAATAGAGCCCTTTTAAAGCTTAGAATACATATGTATAAAAACACATAAAATAAATTATCTAAACAAACATCACTATATGCATAAAAATACTTATAAGAGCAGATACTATAAAACTGACATAATACCACTGACTATCCATATGAAACTATCTACCTTATACTTAACTAATAAATACTGCAAAATAGTATCAAAATAATGTATAAACAAAGCATGTGTAGATAAAATTATAAAGACACAATAAAATAGTCAGGGAAAAAATTCTTACCAAACTCACAGTATATAAAGCTAAATATCCTATAACATATTCTAACACTAAAATTTATACCAACCATAAATAAAATCAGAAACAACATCATAGTAATCATGCATTTATACTACATGGATAGCAAAAATAATGAATCTATACCATACCCAGAGATGGAATATAGTGAATGGCATAAAGTCTGAAGAGGTCAACATCATATTAAAGATGTCCAATAGGTATAAATAAATATCTCAAATAGCAGCTGTCATGCGACCAAGGAATAGGTGAGATAAGCAAAGCTATAAATATATGGGAAAGTTAGAACAGTAAAAACTATAGACATAACCACAAATCATGGCAATAGAGATATACATACATACATAATCAAACTCTATTAAATTATGATACCTTCATTTGTCAACCATTCTTCTGGACTTCAAAACAGGTTTGAGGAAGCTCTTTCATTGAGGCCTCTACCTCTATCTGCTCTAAGCCTCAAGATCCAATTCATTGATCTCCTCTCAGTATCATTCCTTATATCACCCTCCCGGTTAATCAGTATAATCATATCTATAACCATAAAATGGAATGTGTGCTCCTCCCCCATAGCTGAGACATGTTTGGTTAGAGCATTATTAGGAGAGTTTATCCTAATAGCATACAGATGTTCCCTTATTCTATTCTGGAACATCCTATTCATTTTCCCAATATAGAAAGAAGCACATAACTTACACTCCACCAAATAAACAACGTGCGAAGTATTGCAGTTAGCTGATACTTTGAACCTAAACTCCTGTCCAGTATCTGGATGCAGGAAGAGGCCACTAGAATTCAGGAACCCACAAAAATTGCACTGCCTACATGGTACAGTGCCCATGATTCCTCCTACTACACACCTGTTAACTGAATGGCATAAAATCCTTTTCATATTAGGTGTATTCTTAAACCTAAATTGTGGTCTGTCACTCACAACAGCCCTAATATCTGGGTTGGTCATGAGAACTTGCCAATGCTTGTTGATAATGTCATAAATGGCCCTGTTATCAGTGGTGAAGAACATAGGAATTCTCATACCAGTGGGTCTACAACCTTGCACACTCTCACCCTCTACTGGATCTGAAAAGTAGGGTGCAGCTCTATCTCTTCTGAGTGAGTCTATTCCCAAGAGACCTTCATTGATCTCTTCATAACTGTAGCCTCGGTTAGATAACCTGTCTTTAAAGATGGCCAATTCCCGCCTATAACCAGGGTCTGTAGCATTCAGGCAAGAGATCCTCATCCCTTGCCCCTTAATTATATTTCTAAAGATGTAATGTGGGTGCATGCTTTGTCTATGCAGAAGGGTGTTCCTATAGCATTTCTTCCTAAACACCCCTGTATTAATCATACCACATGCTAATTTTTCCACATAAACATCCAGATGCTCTATTTTGATTGGAAAAAAGGTCAAAGAAAACTTCAAATAGTCAGTCATGTTATTCATCTGGGTCACAAATGTCAACAACTCATCTGAGCCAACTTTCCATATAAAAAGATGTCGTCCACAAAACAACAATAAAAAAGGACATATCTCCTAAAACTACCCATCAAAAGCAACACATCTTCCTCCCAAAGGGCCAAAAATATGTTGGTGTAGCTATTGGCAAAAGAAGTGCCCATAGCCACGCCATCACACTGTAAGTATATCTCCTGATTGAAGAGAAAAACATTATTCTCAAGTATAACTTCTAAAAATAGGCAGATTAAATCCACCTGCCCATCATTGTAGTCACTTTGTTTAGTTAAATAGTTCTTGATGGATAGCACACCCAATGCATTTCGAATAATGGTGAAAAATGACCGCAAGAAAGAGGATGTCTATCTCCATCCTCAAAGTATTAGTGAAACCATATAGGTCAAGAAGAAATTGTCTTGTGTCTTTGAGGACCACAGTATTCAACTCCAATATGGGTCAGAGAAACTTCTCTACATATAGAGAGAAGGGCTCCGTACTCCACCCCCTCCCTGATACTATAGGTCTCATGGGGGTTTCTTCCATCCTTATGGATCTTTGTTATATCCTGTATGACTGGTAGCATAGGACATTCTGCCTCTAAAAATTTCCCTAACTCACTGGTTATAGTAGAACTCTTAACCAAGTCTTCCACCATCATAGAAATCCTATATTTGATGGTGTCCACATAATTTCTACCTATCTTTAAAGCACAGATTGCATTTATTCTTAGTTCTCCATTCACCCCTATGGTCATTATACATCAGGTGCAAATCATCCTCAACCAATTTATAAAATGCCTCAACCAACCGATGGTTGGTTGGCGTATATAAATTAGGTTTCTTAAAAACATGGCCACATTCATGTTAATGTTACCAAACTCATAGCTGAGCATAACATTCCTATTAAACATCTTTACATCTGTTAAAACATCTGTTAAATTGCTTTGTTTAGTTGGAACAAAATTTAAACCCTTGTTCTGAACATTAAATTCATCAGCATCTATTTTCCTATGTGAGATATTCCACACTAGACAGTCCTTACTTGATTCCACATTTTTTGAGAGACTGATTCGATTGTCTTTCTGCTGAGAATTTGCGTTTCTGTCTCCCTCGTCTAATGGAACGGTTTCTCACTGCCCCTTTCTCCACTGAAATGGGAAAGGGGAGTTGATGATAACCTGTGGCCATAGATTGTCTATTGTTTATAGCTGTATTAGCTATTGAAGCTCGAACCAACTTAGGTCGTACCACAGACTAATTGACATTCTTACTGTCCAAGGAGTTGCAAGGCATAGCAATCTGTGAGGACAATGACTGTCCTGCAGCCTCCACTGTTCCAGGACTGCCAGAAACTGTAGGCATAGCAGGAACTCCTATTCTGGTACCATGGTTAACAGCAGTATCAACATTACTAGAGCCTCCATTCAAATTACCGCTTTCATTCACAGTCACTATGTTATTGATAGTGTCATTAGAATCACATATACTGTCAAGTGGTTAATTCCTAGTATTACTAGGTGGTGCCCCACCTCCTGGAACCATCCGCCTGTTAACTTGATTAGCTCTCGGCCTAGTAAAGACATGGCCCTGCTGGAAGTCCCTAATAACCCTATCTATTTTATTCCATTTTTGTTGAAACAATCTTCTCTCATAGACCAGGATACCGTCTAATACCCCAGTCAAAGCACAGAGTTTGCTGCTGTTGTAGAATGGAGAGTATCAGACTCTCCTCCTCCAGTTTAAAAAGTTCAATTAATAATTTCAAATAATTCATGCTCACCTCCAAGTTCAACTGCTGCCATTTCGCTAAGAGGTCCGGATATTGATCACCGTACGTCGGCATCTTTAGTACACACAAACCCCTCAGTATAATGCCTCTACTCAGCCATACCTCAAAATGTTGTTCCTGGGTTGTCAAACATTAAAATTTAATGGAATCACCTTATAACTTCTCAATTGTGAGACTCAACTGCTCCAACTCTTCCGTGCTCACGGATGCCGCCAAGTCTCCACTGCTGGCTTCATAAAGTAGGAGTGGATTATTGTCTCCCCTCATACAGGCCACAAACCTATCCAAAAGGCATTCACCTCCTTCAGTAAATCTGATTTGTCTAGGCTCCAATCTGATGGACCCAATTGGTCTGTCACTCATACCAGAACTCTCAGTATTTCCTACAGACCTGACCAGCCTGTAATCTAGCTCGATATTCAAGGAACCATCTGCCATGTCTCCGATAAATGTGTTGAAGAGAGATAAGAATAAAACTAAACAAATAACACCCAACTGAACAAAGGACTTGCTACTGAGAAAATAGTAGCAAAATAATCCAACCATAGGCAACCATGAAACATAGGAATGCCAAACTCACGTAGAAAGTATAAAACACAGTCCTTTATTTGTGCACAGAAGTAAGCGCTTTCACAATTTGCTTCATCAGACCATAAAAACCCTGCATTATACATATTTTCATATGGATAGTCAGTGGTATTATGTCAGTTTTATAGTATCTGCTCTTACAAGTATTTTTATGCATATAGTGATATTTGTTTAGATAATTTATTTTATGTGTTTTTATACATATGTATTCTAAGCTTTAAGAGGGCTCTATTGATAGAGAGTTTACAAAAATCATGAAGTTTAGATGCATACTTTGCCTTTAGGATCTTTATTGAATTATTCTGTAAGTGATTTGCATGATGAGTATATAAGGAATTGTATAATGCAGGGATTTTATGGTCTGATGAAGTGAATTGTGAAAGCGCTTAGCTCTGTGCACAAATAAAGGACTGTGTTTTATACTTTCTACATGAGTTTGGTATTCCTATGTTTCATGGTTGCCTATACAACTGTAACTTGGTTGGATTATTTTGCTACTACCTGTATTATACTAACATCACACTTGGAGTCATTGATTGCCCACAATCTGTAATCCTTCAGGCAGGTGTTTGAACACAGGTTGTGTATGTCATCTGAGATGTTCATTACTTAAATAATGGACATGAAAGGGCCTAGCAGACAACCCTGATGTATGGACCTGATCACTGGGCCTGAGATGTTAGTTACTCCACACATGTCAACATATTTAGATGCCATATGTGTGGTACACTGGTCTACCCACTTTGTGATATAGGTATATATGGCCACATCTGACAGTGTTGCTTGAATATCTCAGTATGGATTTGTGTCAAATTCCTTAGGTTTGTCAAGTTCAAAAGGATGATAGTGTTGTCATCATGCATGGCTTTGATGATCTCTTTGAGGATATTTAACAGATGTAACAGACATGATGTAGCATTAGCAACTTACAAAGGTCTGTTGCACACAGCCAGGATATCACTGATGTCCATTTAGAAAAAGTCCATGATGATGTGTTGGTCTACCTCACAGATGAGAAGAGTCAAGCTGTGTCTGTACATGCATGCATCAGGTTCTGTCTCCCCAACTCACACATATGCATGTTGAAAAACCCCATTCTACAGCAACATAGTCTGTGTGGAGGGTGTGTTGAAATGTGAATTAAACCATGTCAGGAAGGTGTATGTGATGAGTCTTGTGGTAGGAGATCTGTGATGTTGTTACAGCCCATTGATTTTGTGTGATAGGCCTGGATGTAGCTGAGACAGTGCATAATAGTGTAGGGTTTCCATGCAATCCCCCATGTATGGATCATTGAGAAAGTCTTCCAGCAGAGGATTAAACATCATGTCAGTAAATGAGTAACCAATTGGGTCACTGACAGAACAAACATTGTGAAAGTTGTAAATCAACCTGTACCAGTAGAGCTGTCACCATTGACAAGCCCCAGTGATCTGTGCTTGGCCCTTCATTGTTCGGACTCCATTTTCAACAGGTCAGGCTAAAATATGTGGCCTTTGGTATACCATGCTTGCTGATTCTTGCATATTGGGTGGCATCATTGAGTCCACTAAAGATGACAGCATACTACAGAATGGGCTATACAGATAAATGATCGGCAACAAAGACACATGGTCCACAAATAAATGCAGAAAATTGTCTTTATTTTGTCCTTCTGAAAAGTGGTATTCCATGCTAATTACAGCATTGACAACAGTTCTGCTATGCTGAAACCCAGTGATTCAACCACTGGGAACACATGTAGATAGCAATTTGAACTTTGACCACCAAGTGTTCACACTGGTATTGAAAGCCTATGTTGTGGACATCATAAGTCACACCATAATATTCAGTGTAATGCTCTCTTTTGCAAGGAATTCACCAGAAACATGCAGCAGCTGGAGAGACCATATGGGATTCTCAACAAGAAAACACAGAGCCTACAAACCATGACATGATGTGTGTTGATAGACTGAAAGCCATGTCACTGTAATATGTATCGCATAGAATGAGTTGATTTCTGCCTGGCCTCCAGGCCAGCTTCTGGCCCTGCCCTGGTGGGAATAGTGCATATCCACAAATCAGATATACCTGATGATATCAGCAGTGTCTGTTGAGGAGAATATGGAAATAAGAGTGTAATACATGCTGGTGTAAAAGGCTCTCTGTAATGTCAAGCAAGAGCACAAACACTCATGCACACCCTTAGTTGACAGCAGTGAGAGTATAACCCCTACCTAAGTACACAGACTAAAGATCTCAGTACTTTATGCAAGCACCATGGCACAAGTCTGACTTTTATAAGACTGGATGTCAACAATTAGTGGATGACATCAGCAGGGAATGCTGAATAGAAGATGATGGGAAGCCTGCATGAAATGGGTGTGTAGGCACATGCAAATATCAAAATACTTTTAAACCAAAAATCCATTTGAAAGGTACCATAAGGATGAACTAAATAAATATGTGTAAGTGCTGCCAAGGGTAAACACACTAAAAGCAACCTAATCTTATAAATACAGAAACAAAGAAAATAACTATTTGCAAGACTGTCCATCAGCCTTCCAGTCATTCATGTTGTTCCATGTGTTTCTAATTCCAGATTTTTTCTTTTTGCTTGCCAAGCAGTTCTTTAAACTTTGTCCATAACTTGAGGCAAGATGTAATTCTGTTCATTCTCCATCTGCTTGCAATTATTTCTAGATGAGTTACTTCAGTTGCTAAACTTAAAAAAATTTTTAAATGAGGTAGTAGATTTATTTTTCCAGTTTTCAGTGATCATTTTTCTATAGATGGTCAATACTGTCCACAATATGTTATATTCCATTCTTTTAACACAATTGTGAATAGGGGTATTACAAAGAATTAATGATTTAGATAAAAATAAATGTATCTCCAAAATGCCTGTAAAAAAAAGAATTGATATTTTTTCCAAAAAGGAATCAGGATAGTACAATCAAAAACATGTGTTGCCAATCTGCTTTAAGTTTTTCTTGCATCTCCAACAAACTTGCTTTTCCTTGTAAATCAATTCAGTTTTAGGAGAGATAAAAAGGACCTATATAAAAACTTCCATGTAAACAAATGCCATCTAAGAGATGAAGTAGTATGTTTAAATGATAATAGAAATATTTTTTGTTTTCTTCACTTAGTAGTCTATTATTGATTTGGGCAAAATTATTCCAATATGTATCGTTGCATGTTTTGCTTTCCCTCTTCACCACTTTATACAATTTCGACAAGAGAACATGTCCCAAGGAATTTTGCTGCAATAAAAAATATGATATATTCAATCCATTTTGGGACATGTTCCCTTAGTGGTTACACTGACTTAATTTCCCTTCTATATTTAGTCTACAGGATTGTATATTTAACCACATATCTTTATGCAGATCATATTTATTCCTAATGTAATCTACCAAGTGCAACTTTTCATCTTTCATTAACTGAAACCAGTTCAACAAATTATTTTCCTTAAAGGCAACCATAAATCTGAAGTAGAGATATTACTTTGAGTATATACCATAGGAAACATAAGGAAAATCCATGACTTATAAGCCAGATTTCTATATATAAAATTTCTAAAAGTATTAATATACTCAAAATGAAGTAAGAATCACTTATTTGGTAACATTTCCCTATAATGCAATCCTTTAATAACCAACATAAAGTGTTATTTAAAAAGATTATTAGTAGTATATCTATTGCAATTAGAATGCAGAAAGAGGGTTTCCTAAAATTATTTCCATCTAGATATATTTGGGATCCAAAGACATATTGGGCCAAATTCAGGAAGCCTCCGTGTAAGAGTTATAACTCTTACACGGAGGCTGCACTTAAACGGTGTGATGTCAGCATGTCATACATATGCATGAGGTGCATGAGGCATGCTGAATCACACTGTAACTCTTACACGATCCATGTAAGACAGTAGGGGGTGTGTCCGTAGGCTAAGCCCTGCAAGCGGACACGCCCCCGGAAGTCTAGAATGGCAGAAAGTAAACAGCCACGAGAGAGGCCATGGAAATGTGAATAAACACACTACACAACACATGCCCCCACAGACCAGCAATGTAAAATGTAAAAAGTGAACAGATGTTATAAAATGTAAAATGTAAACTTTTTTATTTTTTTTTAAAACCCCGTAAATGTTTGCTAATGTGCGCTGTAAAGGGTGTGCTACTAGCGCAACTGCAGTTAGCAATCAGTGGAAAAGGATATAAGAACTAAATATGCAAAGTAAGCCAAGAAGTAATAGCATAGCAGTAGAGTTTTCAGCTTAAGAGCAGGCAGGCAAGGTTCGAGCCCACACAACTTCCTTTTTTTTTTGTAAATAAGCACTAAAAAGGCCCCTGACAGCATTGTACAAATGTAAAAGTATTTCCTTTTGTAAAATGGAATGAAATGGAGCATATATTTTCAAGTAATACAATAATAAAAATATGTAGAAATGTACTGATAGCTAAGCTGCTGTCAAACAAGGTGAGACAGAGTGCCCGTAGCTGAGTAGTGTTTCAAAGGCTGCAAATTGCTTGCCCGTAGCTAAGCACTGGTTTAACAGGCTCAAACTGTGTGCAACTAGCTGTGCTTAGCTTAACATGCGTGTTAATAGCCAATTAAGGTTTAACCCAGCTCACACCGTTTGCGCAGAGGTGCGCGCCGCGCCCACAAGCTAACCGCTGGGCAACGTTAAGCAAGCTGTATCAAAAGTGCCTTTACACAGACACACCCCTCAGCCTGTCTAGACAGTCATAAAAACTAAAAATCAGTGGTCAGATTCAAACCCAGGATACCATGGACTAGAGTCAAGGTACTAAACCACTAAGCCATGACAGCAGTACTTAGAAATGCAGAAATAGCATATATATAGGATGTAATCCAAAATGGAGCATGATAAAGCAGTTTCTGTGAAGTTGATACAATTCCAAAATGGCCAATCATAGAAATGTGCGGGAAAATCGGCATATATAAGCACCATAGGCTGGAATACACAGCATAAACGATTGTAGAATAGACCTGCAGGCAGAATGAGTGGAGTAGGGGAGGGACGTTGCTTTCGAGCACAGCGGTGGGGCGTTGAGGAGTCCAGATACATGGTCTGGCTCCTAGTTCACCATCATGAGGCCCAACTCATGCAGGGCCAGGTCTCATGGGGAGCATACAGGGTGGAGGCATGGGACCAGTTGGCTCATGATCTCACTAGTGCTACTGGGATTCCACGTACCGGTGAGCAGGTCCGTCACCACCATGCGGACCTGAAGCAACGCAAACAAGACCAGTTGACCCAATGGATTCAGGAGGCCCGGGATATGCCCAACGCTCTACTACTGAGTAAGTTACATTTTACTTATGTATGTAAGGAATTCAACTAGCTGATACCATGGAGATGTGTATTCCAACATTACTTGTTTTGTATTACAGCTGCAGGTGTCCGCTCTGCGAATCGCAGGCCACATAACAGCAGGCTGGTGCGGCTGCGCCACCATGCAGGTTAGTAACCCCACCTAGTACTTGTAAATAAATATTATAGTGTAGCACTTAACAGAACACTGCAGTGTATTCATTAAAAGTAATAAAATGTGCAAGCAACAAGTGTGTAGGTATGGCTGCAACAAGTTCATCAGTATGCAAGTGAAACTGGAAATATAATTGATAGAAATAAATAGTTCTGTAATACAGATGTCCCACCATTAATTAAATGTAGTATAACCTGCAGTAGTCTCAAGAGTACAGCTTCAGAAGCTGAGTTAATCACATGTGAGATATATCCCGTGTCGAAATGCTAAATCATGACAGAAGTGAGGCTGCTGGAAAGGTTTTGAATCACCACAGGTCTAATATGTGAACAAAGCCTAGAAGTACCAACCTGAACTGTGAAATAGCAGGATGTGTGAGACTGACAGAAAGAGTCATGTATCAATAAATAAAGTAGTAATAACTCATGAATATATAAGCCTCAGTGTGGTTCTACAGAACTAAATACATGTGGGAATTAAAAATTAACATCCCAAACTGATTTCAGTGTGTCTGAATCTTGAATGTTTAAGCCAAAATCTGTATATGGTGATCACAGTCAACAACTTTCAGATAGAATGAATGATTGTCTGACATACTAAACATCCATAGTTGCCCCCTGCCCTGTCATCAAAATGTAGCAGGATGATGTATCTGATCAAATTCAAAATAACTAGGATAGTGATGTATCTGTAACAGGTCTAGCATGACAGTCAATTAAAATCATTTGAAAACTATCACCCACAAGTTAATTGTGTTTCTATTACAAATGTATATCAATGTATAATTTATGAATGTGTCAACATTTTCTTTCTCCACCCCACCCTATAATTGCAAATTAAATAACTCACTAAATATTGGTATGTGAACATTTCATTACCCATGGACATTTGTCCTGTTGTTTCAAAAATATATGCATGTCCGTTGTTGCATGTGCCCTGTTCATACCTGCAAACCTGATGGCCTGTTGCCATTAATCAACCCTGCATGTTGTTTGATTGTGTATTTCTGTTCAAATAATGCATGTGATATTGATATGCCTGCTGTTCAATGGTGTTAATATCTGGGTGTTTGTTTAATGGAAATACCAATGCATGCTGTTACAACTAATTTGAATGGAATAATATGCTACTAACCCAAACTAACATAACATACTCACAAACCTAGAACGCTTGGGAAGGCGGGTCCCAGCGGACCCACCTCTCCCACCTCATCTGGCGATTGCACCTGGCACTAGTGCCCAGGCCGGACCCTCCTCCGGTGGCCCTGTGCCACCTTCAGGTGGAAGAGCTGCAGGGGATGGGGCCTGTCCCCCCTCTGCAAGCGTGGCCGGAGGAGCCCATCCACTCACCCTCCAAGGTGTCCGGTCTGTGGTGCAAAGGGAGATTCAAGACTCTGTTCTTGGGCCCCTACACCAGCTTGAGGCCCGGGTGGCACAGCTTACGGGCATGCCTGTTGCCCCGCCTGCACAACCCCCAGCACAGCCCCATCCTGGGCTGTGAAGGAACAGTGGCAACTGCCTATGGGTGGGGATATCAGTTCCACTGTTGCCATGTGTGGGCTCATGTGCCCTGGATATCCCAACCTCCATCCCCGTCAATTGTGTAACCCCCCCACATGTGTCATACACCGCCCCTGTATGCGTCTTGTCTGTCTTGTCTGTTAACCTACCCAACCTATCTCCCCAGCTATACCGACTACCTTCACCTGACATACCACTCTCACCTGGAAAAAAAAAAACAAAAGGGCACTCTGTACCCACAAAAAAATTACGCCCCATACATAGCTGTCCATGTTGCACACATGTCCGCTGGACATTGAAACTGTTAATTACAATTGGCTGTACAACAGGTATTAATGTTGTCCTGACACCTCTCTCAGGGGTGGAAGGTTTCAAATGTCACACCAAATTACATACAAATGCACAGCTGTAGCTGAGAAAGACATGGGCAGCTATGGGCCTCACCTACATCCCTCCTGCAAATCCCAAGCTTGTTTCCCTACTGTCTTACCCTCTTTGTGACCCCTTTTTCACCACTTTCCTGTCACCCCTTTTTCTTTTCTTTCAAAGAAAATAGCGGGGGTGTGCACTTGTGTGCACGGAGCTAAATGGCAGTTTGCATGCATGAGCTCCACGCAAATGAGCGCAGACCTGGTTTTAAGTGCTTAAAAGTGCCTTTGGCACTTTTGATTGACCGGTCCTGTACTCATTTCGAAAGAAAAATAAACTCCCACTGACAGTCTCAAACCCATGACCTTAGTAACACTAGTCTGTATGACCTACCACTAAGCCATGACTGTCATGCAAGAACATAGTGCTAAAATAAATATAACATGTAATAGTAGGAATCAATATAAAGGCAATATAGGATGTATACTACCCAAAGCATGTCAGGTAGATCTTTAATGCCTGAATTACTGGATTCCCATACTAGTTTAATGTTAACAGAAACAGCCCTGCTAATTGTTAGCTAGTACATAATAATGTAAGGTAATGTACATATATGAAAGTATGTATATGTACACACACACACACACACACACACACACACACATATATATATATATATATATATATATATATATATATATATATATATTAATACATATGAAATATAGTGGTAGGTGTCAGTATTCATACACACTCACTACAGGAAACAGTGAAGATAAATGCAGCAACCAGAATCTGCAACACAGCCTGACCCCTGTGAGACTTACTAACCCTTTTAACTGCTTAAAGGTGCCTTCAGCACTTTGATTGACAGGCCCTGTACTCAATTTGAAAGCAAAATAAAAGCATACTATTAGGCCCTACCACAAGACCATTGTAACACTAGTCTGTATGACGTACCACTAAGCCATGACTCTGATACAGGAATATATTGCTAAAATAAGTAGAACATGTAATAGTAGGAATGAAGATAAAGGCAATATAGGATGTGTACTACCCAAAGCATGTCAGGTAGACTTTTACTGTCCTAATTACTGGATTCCCATACTAGTTTAGTGTTAACAGAAACAGCCCTGCTAATTGTCAGATTGTACTTAATAATGTAAGCTAATGTACATATATGAAAGTATGTATATGTACACACACACACACACACACACACACACACACACACATATATATATATATATATATATATATATATATATATATATATAGATAGATATATTAATACATATGGAAATATAGTTGTAGGTGTCAGTATGCATACACACTCACTACAGGGAACAGGTGAGAGAAATGCAGCAACCTGAATTTACAACACAGCATGAATCATGAGAGACTTACTAACCTTCACACTCACAGAACACTGTCGACAGCATGCCAGCATGGTCCACGCCCTTACAATCTGAAAGGGCAATGCCTATCTCACATACCCTTTTATAGCACTGTCCTGAAATCACAGTGAGACATGCAATCAGTACACAACTGGCTGCATGCAATTAGCAAATGCTGCCTTACAATTGGTGCAGAGGCCATCACATGGACCTATGCAGATACCTACAAAAGCATCCAGTACTAACACTCCACACATGCAATACATTAATTGCACCAAACTGACGGAGAAAGAGAGAGAGAGAGAGAGAAAGAAAGAAAGAAAGAAAGAAAGAAAGAAAGAAAGAAAGAAAGAAAGAAAGAAAGAAAGGCAGTCATAAAAAAACTGCATCATCACAGCAACAAAACCAGCAGCAGCAGCAGCAAACAGCAATTAGCACCTGTGACACAGCAACAGCTGACACAAACACAGGTAATGCAAAGTAGCAGGTTAATACTGTGTTTACTGTGAAACTTCCAAATGTATCATAGTTTACTATCTATAGGTATGTCCATGAGATAGGTTGTGTACATAGTCCTGATATATATACATATGTAATATTGCTGTACATGTCTTCCATACTTAAAACTTCCATAGCTAGAAACACAAGGCCAGTTATGCATATGATGCAGTAGTTCCCAGGGTCAGTAGAGTTTCCTCCTCATTGGTGTGGGACCACTGTGTATGTATGGTACTGTTCAGGTACATATCCTGTAGTATGGCCAGGGTTTAATATCAGTCTGTAATGTGGTGCTATGTCCTCTAGGGGTGAACGTATCACACATCCAGGGATACCATTTTGTAACAGTGATGCTGTGTGTTCTGCAATGTTGAGGGTGGCCCTCACCTGATCATGTGAGATGATATGGAGGTTACATTCATCTGTGATAACTAATTCCACTTGTGTAGGAGAATGGGGGAGGGGATACCTGCACCTAAACTGTCTGCAACAATGCTGCCAATATCTGTGCATTTGGTGAATGTGAAGCATCTTACCACTGCTGACCACAGATGCCTTGCCTTCATGTGAATCTGCTCTGTGCTGCAGTAGCCTCCTGCTATTGTTATACAATGTGCCTGTATCTGTAGTCCACTAGACAGGATAAATAAGTGGTGTGCATACGGTCTGGGTTAGATATGTGTGTGCACATTACATGCACTATGTGGGATGTCTGTGGTAAGCTTTTGCAAAGGGGCCAGCAGTGTGTGTTGTGGCTTCCACTGGCCCAGTGGGCTGCATGGATAGCATCACAGTCCTAACTAGTGAATAACTGTGTAATTACATACATACATAGTAAGGTAGTGTACTGTGCTTGTGGTGTTGTTGGGATATGTATATCCAGGCTGAGTAATGTGTGTCCACTTCACAGTGTTGGATGGCAACACACATACAGTATGTTGGGATGAACACCCAGAGTGTTTCAGAAGATGTGATCCTTTGAAGGCGAATAGCCGAGGTACCAGATCGTTGATGGAATAAAGAACTTTGGTGGAATCTGACTGCTGGTGTGTTTTTGGGCAGAATTGCTTGTTATCGTATGTTTTTTGTTTCAGAAGTGTTGCCTGTGCAGAAATATCTGGTCATTACCTGCGCATCCCCCACAACACACACACATGCAACATATGGCAGAAGTAGTATCGCAGTACACATAGGTTCATAGGTTCATACTAGGCTATTTCCCCTAGGGCATTGATAAGCCTAGCCAGAATGTGTTGTCTTTTGCCACCCAATTAAAATTTATTTTGCTATGCCCTTTTCCAAGGTTAGTATACTGTGCCTCTGTCTAACAGTGACATAGAAGTGACACCCGGGGTACAACTATGATCTCCCATCCACTCATCCAGATTCCTATGGAAGAGAGTCAATGAGGGACTCTGCCTAACCTGTACTGTGAGTTCATTACAGAGTGAAGGGAGCCTCTGGGTTATGAATCTGTCCCTCCAGCATGTCCTATTTATTTCAGTGCTAAGGTTCAGGTCTCTTGAGCGTGCGGCTGTATGGGATTTTGATTTCCTGAGGTGCAGCATGTCCATTACTTCTGGGTTGGACATGGCTGTATATGTCAGGCACAGATTGCCTCTGAACAGGCAGTATGCCACTGAGTCCAGCTGGATTTTCTTTAACCGGGCAGCATATGGCATCTGTTTGAGCCCTTTGATCCTCTTGATGAGGTACTGTTGGGGTTTTTCCAGTTGCTGTAGGTGTCTGGTTAAGCAGACAGTCACCCATGGGTTCTCGTGGGGGCATCCGTGGCCATACTGCCTCTGGCCGACGTGCCCAAGGAGGTATGTCAACCTCCACTATGTTTCGGACTGTTATGCAGGCACAGGCGCGTATGGAAAGGTACACCAGACAGGGTCTGAGGGAGCTGACAGCATGTTGCACTGCCATGACAGATGGCATGCGTGACATTGCGAATGCTATTCGTAATTTCACAGATGTCGTTGACAGACGTTGTGGGGACATACAACAGCTGCTCCACAACCAGATGTCCATGGGCCAGGGCGATGGTGTGCGTTTGCAGCGTCGACATGGCCGTATGCTGGCAACAGCACCAGCTGGCAGTCGCCGCGGATGACAACAGGCCCACTCACGCACCTCAAGTGCCAGCAGCAGTCCCAGAAATGCTGGGTTAGTGCTGTCATCAGGACGCCCCAGGAGACCACGTGCACGTGGCTCTGGACAGTCCCAACAGGGAACTGTGTCCAGTCAACACACACCCACTTCCGATGACAGTACCCAGTCTGGGTTAGTACCGGATACGGTCCGTAGCACCCCTGCCAGGCACAGGTACCGTGTCCGTGCCCACAGACACTGATCTGGATGACCTGACAGTTGCAGTCTGTGGCTGTCCACAAAACCCTGTACATGGCAGCCATTATGTGGGACTGTGTGCGTGCTTACACACATGCAGAAATTTAACACCTAGGGCAAACACATACACACACACACTGCATCAACACTGGTCCACCCTGTACTGCTGCCCCTCACAAACACACATACACACACATGTCAATTGGTGGTACCAGTGGCCGGCTTGGGCATACCTAACCCACACCCTGTGCATATGATGACACTGTGCCACCTCCTGCATACTACAACATCAGTGCAGGAAAAGGTAAACACGTTGATGATGCACAGGGTGACTACATAGATGTGTATAAGTAGTAACATGTTGGTAACTGTTCACTGTTCCACTATGATTGTGTGTATATCCCAGCATTCCTGCTGCAGTAACTGTATGAATGTCCTGAATTGTTATCTGCACCCATACTACTTACCAAAGTGTACCAGCTGCACACCATCACATCCTACCATTGACTATGGGAATGTGCATCATGTGCTGTATTGTAGATTCAGCTATATGTATCTGTTCTGTCACACATGCATTTACACACACCCTGCTACCCCTACACATGCACATGCTCACCTGCCATTTCCATTATTTATTACCCTACATGAGTAGCTGTCGACACATGACAGGTACACATTTGAAAAGTGCACTATTTGGATTACTACTGATTTCCTCCTCTCTACCTGTACTCACAGGGTGCAGGCAACCTCATTAGTTTAAAAGTGTAATGTGCATCAGGTACTGTGGTTCCCTGATTGCCACATCCAACATGTTTTCCATATGGAAATGCACACACAGAAACATCCCACATCCACACACTTGCCACATTCAGGTTTCAAAACACTATCTAGGTATGTTCTGGTACATGTGCATGTTACAGTAGCATGTAGCACTATACTGAGTACTGGCAGTTGTCTGTTGTCATGTTGTTTGTATAGGGTGCTGTCAACATCACTGTTTGTTAAGGGAAATGTGCACCCTGCAGTGCGTAGCCCCATTTGGCAAAAGCCACATCCCACCCCCAGCATTGTGCACACACACTAACCCCACTCACACTAAAACACATACTTTCCATTTGCAAGATTCAATCCCCTACCTAACTGTGTTATGACACTAAAGACAGACACATTAGCAGAGTGCGCTATTTGCATTAGTGGGAGAAATACTTTCTAATGCTGACATCATCTGTGTTTAGAAAGAGGGATGTGCACCCTGTAGTGTGTTCTCCCAGTTGACAAGAGGCACATTTTCCTCACAGCATTATGCACACACAAACCCCACTCACACACATTCCCTTTACGGGATTCAAACCCCTACCTAACTATGTTATGACACTAGAGACAGACGCATTAGCGGAGCGCGCTATACGAATTACTGGGGAGCTTTAATTCAGGTAATATAGTTATAGAGTGCTGACATCATCAGTGTTTCAAAAGGGGAATCTGCATTCTGTAGTGTACTGTCACAGTTGACAATAGGGGCATTTCGCACACACACATAGATGTGTTTGAGGTTTGCATATGTGAGGGATCCAGTACTCCAGTGTGATTAGTATATGGTTCGATTGCAACAATGAGGGATATACTTCAAGTGGTGAGCATTTTGTACTCATGTTTGTGATGATCAGGTCTAGTATAATATTCCCCTCTTGTGGGAATGTTGACTACTTGTTCCATAGCTAAAGAGTTTCTGAACTATGGGAACCCTAGAGCTTGGGTATTGTGGCTTGAGTAATGTTCACAGTCTATGTTTGGGTAGTTGAAGTCACCCAGTATGATGGTGTTTGCAGAGAAATCTATACTCTCCTGTGTCATCATGAAAGCTGTGTTGGATTCCTGAGTTTGAGAGGGTGATGTAAGAGCTCCTCTGTGTCTCTTTCCATGTGGTCCAGGGAGGCACATCTCAGGTTGTTCACACCAGCATGGACAATGACTGCCTCATACTTGTACTTGCTGTGGAGTGACCTGAGTGCTTGTGTTATGTGGCACATTCTATCACCCGACAGGTAGCTAAATGTGACCCTCACCTTGCTCAGTCTGGAGGCGGGCGTCAGTGTGTCTGACTATGGCATCACCTATTATAGGTGTGTCACACATTGTGTTTGGCCTTATGGGCTGTGCCTGTTAAGAACACTGACTTTGTGAGGTCTGTGTTGCTTGAGATATGTGTTCATGTGGGATGCAGCGTGTCTGGCCATGTCATTTCTGTCCGTGGTCTGGTAAGTATCACCTTTGGTGACATAGGTATTCATATGTCAGCTGGTGAGCATTTGCAGTGTTACCTACTAAAAGTGGTACAGCTTGTTTGTTGTACAATGGACTACATGCAGCCCTGCTTACAGTAGCTATGTTTGCATGCATGTTTCCTTGCAGTTACCCTGGAATACTGATCCGACCTGCCATGCAGAGTTACACAGCTTCTGTGGACTCCTAGTGACATCTGCATAGCTTACTATATGTATGTTCATGTCTCACTTGACAGAATGTCACTGTTTCTCCTGTGCACATGTATGTTGCCTGTGACACTTTGCATATGACTTACCTGGCATCTGTCCACGTGAGCAGTCATATATGCCACTGCAGGACTCTAAACCTGATGATGCACACACTTGAAACGTTCCTCAGCATGGAGAACATCGCTATCTGTGCAGTAACAGATACCGGATTCAGGGCTACCAACAGCACCCCAGCACTACCAAGTTATACCTCATACCATGATTTTCAGGCCCAAAACTTGCACAAAACCACAAAAGGAGGGGGTGTATTGATATTCATCCAAGATACCCAGACCTCCAGGTTGGTGGCAAAGCACCAAACATCAGAGACTATCCATATGCAAGTAACAATGGGTAAAACTGCCTTCCAGGTTATAGCCTGCTACAGACCACCCTCACAAACACAAGAACCACACTTGCCCTTCCTGAAAACAGTTGGAAATATGTAGGTCTGTCCATACACCATTATATTGGGTGGGTTAAACTACCCAAACATAGACTGGGAGCATGACTGTAGCTCCAACACCCTAGCCCACAGATTACTAGAATTTATATACCAAAATGCTATGGAACAACTTGTTACCACTCACACAAGAGGGGAAAACATACTGAACCTGATCATCACCAACATGGGGACTCTATGCTCCAGACCAGAAGTGTACCCCTCACTGGTAAGATCAGACCATAAACTAATCTCACTGGATATTCACATCCCAAGGCCACCCCCTGCACAGAAGAATAGTCAACAACTCATGTAAAGCATGTTCACACTCCTCATAAATGATGTGTAAACCTTCAAAGCCCCCAGGCCTGTTGAAAATATGGACCAGACTGCAGATACCTGTATAAAGGCATTCTATGGACACCTTCAGGAATGCATGGATCATGCAATCCCAAATAAAAGCAAGACCCAATCCTCCAAAGGCAGACGTCCTGTGTGGTGGACACCAGCCATAAACAAACTATACAATAGAAGGATGAAGCTACTAAATGATACAACAAAATCCCAAAATGTGAGGGCATCACTGATGAGTATTAGAAGAAAACTACAGGCACTCATAAGATTATCTAAGGTCATCTTTGAAAGAAGATTCCACAAGACACTGAGGATAATCACAAGGCTTTCTTTAGTTATGTTAGGAACCTGGGTGGTAATTCCCAGATATGCTCAGAGGTAGTCCAAGATGTCAAAAAAAAATACCAAACACACAGACATTGCCAACATCCTAGTAGACAGGTTCACTGCTACCTTCTCCCCCCTCCACACCAAAAGGGCAAATATTTCTCCCAGCAGAGTGCTGCCCTCCTGACATCTCAGATGCTCAGGTAAGAGCTGCCCTCTCCAAAGCAATAAACACTGCATCAATGGGACCACACAGTGTCCCAGGCTGTGTCCTACATGAACTCCAAGAAGAGCTACACCCAGACATAACACTACTGTTCAATCCCAGCCTTACTACATGATATGTGGCCAAAGAGTGGCATACAGCAACAGTGGTCCCTCTACATTTAGGTGGTGCCTTAACGGATCCTGGACACTATCACCCCATAAGTCTGAATAGCTTGGTCTGCAAAGCTATGGCAAGGATCATCATGAACCTCATAAATATAGATATTGGGGACCTACAGACACTGCATCATGCACAGTTTGGCTTTGTTAATGGCAGATCCTGCCTCTCAAACCTGTTTGATTTCTTTGAAACAGTCACCAAGGCCACTGTCAAGGGGAAGGTGGTCTACACAGCCTACCTGGACCTTACATAAGCCTTTGATACAATACCCCTCTTGTGCATTCTAGGGAAGCTCACCAGTGTACATATTAACCCCTGTGTCACTACATATATTGCACAGTGGCTCAGGGGCAGAACACACATGGTTACAATTGCTGGAGCCATGTCAGCCTCAAAACCAGTTACAAGTGGTGTCCCACAAGGCTCAGCCCTGGGATCTGTCTTGTTCAGTATATATTTATCAGAGGTACAGGCCAACATGGAAGGACTGTGGCTGAGCAAGTCGCAGATGACTGCAAACTGGACGCCATAATCAACTCTCCAGCCAACACATGCATCCTCCAAAAGGGCCTCTTAGAAACGGATGACTTGTGCCACAGCCATGGCCTCAAGCTGAATGCCAAAAAGTGTATAGTCATCCCCTTTGGCAAAAACAAAGTGAACACAAAGTACCACATATGTGTTAATCCATTAAGTACAGACGAAGGAATTATGGACCTTGGAGTACACAAGTTGATAGCATTCTCTCATTTGACAACCACATGGCCAAAGTGGTTAGAAAAACATTTTATATAGGCCACCTCATCATGAAGGGATTCACATGTAGATCAGGGGAGGACATTGTGCCTCTTTACTCATCCCTCATCATGCCCATAATTGACTACAATGCCCCTGTCGGCATGCACCTTACCAGACACCTGCAGCAACTGGAAAGACCACAAAAGTACCTCAACAAGAGGATCAAAGGGCTCAAACAGATGCCACATACTGACTGGTTAAAGAAACAGCAGCTCTACTCAGTGACATACTGCCTCTTCATAGGCAATCTGTGCCTGACATATAAAGCCATGTCAAACCCTGACTTAATGGTCATGCTGCACTTCAGAATATCCAAATCCCATCAAGCTACACGCTGGAAAGACTTGAACCTCAGGAGTGATATACATAGGACATGCTGGAGAGACACATTCATAACTCAGAGGCTCCCTTCACTCTGGAATATTATCCCAATACAGGTTAGGCAGAGTCACTCAGTGACTGTCTTCAAGAGGAATATTAATGACTGGATGGGATATTGTAGGTTTACCCTGGGTATCACTTATGTGTCACTGTTAGACAGAGACACAGTATACTAACCTTGGAAAAGGGCATAGCAAGATAGATTTACAATGCATGTTGAAAGCCACACACATTCTGGCTAGGTTTATAAATGCCCTAGGGCAGATAGCCTAGTATGAACCTATGAACCTATGTATCGTGTTCACCATTGGCCCTATGTGCTGTTAATCACCAATGCAATCTAAATACTATGGTAGCATGTGCAAAGGTCAGTTGTCAGTCACCTCCATGGTACAGTTGTGGAATATGTGAGTCATGTAGTAATGTCACAGCTGCCACATGTACACAGTCAACCCTATCCCCTACCCATGGATGTACAACACATGTATGAGATGGAAACACATAGCCAAACTGTGGACTAAGCACTCTGAACCCAGTACTGGCATAACCTGTCAGGTGGCATGAAATACTACAGTGACTGCAATACCAGTCTGATGTAGACCTACACTGACAGCAATACAATCACGGGAACACACCGGGCCATTTGTGGAGCCTAAGAATGGCATCCTGCCTGAGTGGCAGACACCTCTGCAGCTGGCACACAGGCATACGTTAGGCCTGAACACAGCACGCATAACACATGGCACACAAATCCTGTGTGCCAAACAAGCACAGTCTGTACAGCTATACAACACTCCTGCTGCAGTTGTGTTAGGTACTTTTATTGTCCGGTACAGTGAGGTCACGCTCACCAGGCTGGACAAGGTGAAGGTCACAGTGATATGCTCATGAGGCACTATGGTCCATCACATAACACAAGCATACAGGTCAGTCAGATGCATGGACACATATGACTCAGTCATTGTCCATGCCACTACAGCTGATGTGTGATGTCCCTCACTGGAATACATGATAGGGAACATGGAAGGGCTCACTGAGCAAGTGGCACAGGCTGGTGGAACCCTGACCTTGGTTGGCATCATACCCTCACCAGGAATGCTGACATATTACTGAATGCTAATGAATTACTGTAGCTACAACACCCTAGCTGAAAGGTTCTTAGCATGCAGTCACTGCATTGCTATGGAACAACTTCTTACCACTCCCACAACAGGTGAAAACATGCAGCACCTCTTCATCAACAACATGTAGACTATATGCCCCAGACCAGGTGTGTATCCCTCACTACTAGGTTGATAGCATCTACATCTCACACTGTATATACACATCCCACATGCAGCACCTGCACAGAAGACCACAGTCATAATGTTACCCAGTGCAAATACCATGTATTCACATGTGGCAGGCATCACACATGGTAACTATTGAAGGTCACAGGTACATATGTGTATTTGGCACACACATACATCATGTGTGCATTGCCATAACTGGTTTAATCGATGTCATGCATTATTGTGAGAAACAACCCGCACACATGGGCATTCTGTGTGAGCAAAACACACGTGACATGTCTGGAATCAAAAGCCATAAATAATTGTGATATTGTTTAGAAAGGGGTATGTGCATCCTCTAGTGTGTTTTCCCAGTTGCCAAAAGGGATGTTCTTTTCATACACACTTACTCTCCTTCACACCCACTTGCTGGATTCAAACCCCTACCTAACTATGTTGTGACACTAGAGACGGACGCATTAGCAGAGTGTGCTATTCGAATTACTGGGAGATTTCTTTTCTCCTGATATACTTATAGGGTGCTGACATCATCTGTGTTTAGAAAGGGGAATGGGCATCCTGTGGTGTGTTTTCACAGTTGCCAAAAGGGATGTTCCTTTCATACATACTTACATACACATTAACCCCCCTTCACACACACTTGCCACTTGGTGGAGTCAAATCTCTACCTAACCATGGTATGACACTAGAAATGGATGCTTTAGCACAGCGAGCTATTCGCATTTCGGGGAGTGTTCTTTTCTCCTGATATACTTATAGGGTGCTGACATCATCTGTGTTTAGAAAGGGGAATGGGCATCCTGTGGTGTGTTTTCACAGTTGCCAAAAGGGATGTTTTTTTCATACACACTAACCCCCCTTCACACACACTTGCTGGATTCAAGCCCCTACCTAACTATGTTATGACACTAGAGATGGACGCATTAGCGGAGCACGCTATTTGGATTACTGGTAGATGTTCTTTCCCTTGATATACTTATAGGGTGCTGACATCATCAGTGTTTAGAAAGGGGAATGAGAATCCTGTGGTGTGTTTTCCCAGTTGCTAAAAAGAACATTTCCCTCACACAGACTTGCACACAGACCAACCACAATCACCCACACACACACACTCTGGATAAGCTGTCATTCCCTAGGGCAAACAGCCTAGTGTTGACCTCTACACCCATATGTTTAACTGTCAGATGCACATTATTTGGTGCTGATAGCAGTGTTTGCAGGTCTTTATTGCCATAACATTTCCTGTTTGTATGAACAACTTGTGTATCTGTGGAAGATGTTTGCATATGGAAATCCACTATATCATGTATGTCTCTGTAGTCATTTAAGTGTGAGCACTGGTCAGATTGCTATAATGTTGTTGGTTACTGGAATAACACGTACATATACCCGATATATGTGGCAAAATGCTAAACTGATATTTGGACTAAGTGTGTGAGCATGCCCAGTTCAGCCTTCCCATGGCATGTTGTGTGAAAGATGTCTCATTTATCTAAGTGTGTGAGCATGCCCAGTGTGAGCTTTCCATATGTTGGACTCTGCAGCCCATCACATTTGTGGATGAGTGTGAACTTCAACAAATATCTCCTGTTTATGGTTGTGTGTTCTGTGTCATGTTGTGTAGTTACTGTCCAAATGCTTTTTGTGTGAACACAACAGGGATTATACTGTGCCTGCAGGTTTTGCATGGGATACTTTGCATACAATTGTCAACATCCGTTCATACTGACCTAACACTGTAGTACTGTATAGTGTAGTGGTTCAGTACTTTCACTGTGGTGGACAGTATCCTGGGCTTTAGTCCTATCACTGCTTTACATTTCCATAGTGAGCACAACAGCCTGGTTAGGGTCCAGTTGTGCACATCTGCACAAAGGTCGTGCCTCTACGGACCCTGGTAATTACCACCCCATAAGCTTAACAAGTCTAGTCTGCAAAGCTATGGAGAGGATCGTAATAGAGCTCATAAACAAAGATATAGGGGACTTGCAGACATTGGACCCGACCCAGTTTGGCTTTGTCATGGGCAGATCATGCCTTTTGAACTTGGTCGACTTCTTCGAAACAATCACCAAGGCCATTGATGAGGGAAAGGCAGTACATACAGCCTACCTTGACCTTGCAAAGGCTTTCGACACAATACCCCACTCGGGTATTGTAGAAAAACTTACCAACTTAAATGTAAACCCATATGTCACAAGATGGGTTGCAAACTGGCTTAAGGACAGAACCCACAGGGTTAGAGTTGCTGGCGTTATGTCAGACTCCAAGCCGGTCACAAGTGGTGTCCCACAGGGCTCGGTCCTTGGCCCCCTATTGTTCAGCATCTACTTCTCAGAAGTACAGGCCAACATGGGAGGACTTTGGCTGACAAAGTTTGCAGATGACTGCAAACTGGGTGCCATAGTGGAAAGTGCATCAGACACGGATATCCTTCAGAGGGGACTCACGGAAACTGATAGCTGGTGCCAGAGCCATGGCCTGAAGTTAAATGCCAAAAAATGTATAGTCATACCCTTCAGGAAAAGCAAGGTAACCCCAAGCTACCATATAGGTGGCAATTCTCTAAGCACAGAAGAGGTTATCAGGGACCTGGGGACCCAGGTTGACAGTGGCCTTTCTTTTGACACTCACGTTGCTAAAGTGGTTAAAAAGACCTTCTACATTGCCCATCTGATCATGAAGAGATTCACATACAGATCTAGTGAGGTCATTGCTCCCCTGTACTCTTCACTTATCAGACCAATGATCGAGTACAATGCCCCAGTCGGGATGTATCTCACCCGACATCTGCAGCAATTGGAGAGACCCCAAAAGTCCCTCACCAAAAGGATAAAGGGACTCCAACATCTGTCATATGCTGCCAGATTGAAGAAACTCCAGCTCTATTCAGTCACATACCGTCTGCTCAGAGGTGACGTGCCTGACATACAAGGCCATGTCCAACCAGGAATTAATGGACATGCTCCACCTCAAAAAATCCAAATCCACCAGAACCACTAGAGCAAGGGACTTAAACCTTAGCATGGATATAAATAGGACGTGCTGGAGGGATAGATTTATCACTCAGAGACTCCCTATGCTGTGGAATAGAATCCCGGTCCATGTGAGGCAGAACACCTCGCTGGCTCTGTTCAAGAGGAATCTTGACCTGTGGATGGGAGATCGTAGGTTTACCCCGGGAATCGTCTCTGTGTCACTGCTGGACAGAGGCACAACAAACTAATGGGCACAGTATTTTTTTCATATAATGGGTGGCGTAAGCCACAAAACTCTGGGCTAGGCTTATAAATGCCTTAGGGCAGATAGCCTAGTATAAACCTATGAACCTATCTGACCATGTTGCATTATGTTCAGATATTAACTACTTACAACAGCCTCGTCCAACATCAGTAGTGTATTCCACAACATAGGTGTACATTGGCAAACACTATTGATGTGCCCTAGGCCATTTCTAATGCTAGTCAGAGAGTGTGTTTGTCCTTCAAGACATTGTAAGTGTAGTTTGCCATGACATATGTCATGTTTAGTATACTGTGCCTCTGTCTACCCGTGACATAACAGTGATACCCAGGGTAAACCTACCATCACCCATCCACTCATTAAGATTCCTGTTGAGGAGAATCAACGAGTGACTCTATGGATAACCTGTACTGGTAGTTTACTCATGCGTGGGGGTGGCTTCTGTGTTATGGATAATGCAGTACAGCTTGTCCTATGTATGTCAGTGCTGGGGTTCAGGTCCCTCATGTGCATAGCTCACTGCCATTCAGATTGTACAAGGTGCAGCATGTTCATTGATTCCAGCTTGGACATGGCTTTCTACATCAGGCACAGCTTGCGTCTGGGTGGCCAGCATGGCAGTGTGTGGAGTTGCACTCTGTTTAATCAGGCAACACGTTACATCTGTTCAAGCTCTTTGATACTCCTGGTGAGGTACTGTTGTGGACTTTACAGTTGATGGAGGTGTCTGCTGAGGTACACCCCACAGGGGCTGTTGTAGTCAATTGTAATGCTGATGAAGGATAACTGCAGAACCACAATGACCTCCCCTTATCTAGATGTCATAACCTTCATGATTAGGTTGGTATATGGATTGTTTCTGTTAACACTACAGCCACATGTTTGTCCAATGCAGGATATCTATCACCTTGTGTACCCAGGTCTGTCATTACATGTTAAGTATGTAGTGGGTTAACACCTATGTGGTAATTGGTGGTCACTTACTGTATATCCACAGAGGTTGACTATACAGTTTTCTCCATTTAACTTGCTGACATGGCTATGGCACCAGTTGTCTGTTTCTATGTGGCCCTTTTGTGGGATGCTTATGTCAGCTGGAGTGTCAGATATGTTGGGTGGTTTGTAGTCCTCTGCAAACATGTTCAGGCACAGTCCTTACATGTTGGCCTGTACCTATGGAGCATATATACCAGACGGGGAAGGTCCCAGGACCAAGCTTTGTGGGATACCTGTTATATGTGGTTTGTAGTCTGACATGGCTGCAGCATGTCTGACCATGTCAGTTCTGTCATTGGTCTGGTTTGCAACCCCTCTAGTGACATAGGGGTGTATATATAAGCTGGTGAGCATATCTATATTGAACACGTAGGGTATTGTATGGAAGGCTTTGCAAGGTCTAGCTACGCTGTGTGGACCACATTGCCCTCATCAGTGACCTCAATTACTGTTTCAACTGAGTCACACATGTTTAGGGGCAGGGTCTGCACCTAATAAACCTACACTGGGTAGGGTCGGGTGTCAATAGATCCCCAATATCTTTATGTCTGCGGTACATGCTGATCCTTTCCATATCTGTGCAGACCAAGCTTCTCAGGATTCTGTGGTGGTTGTTTTTAGTAACCATTCAGGCAACACCTTTCTTGAGAACGACCACTGTTGTTGTACACTGCTCTTTGGGTACATATCCTGTGGTAAGGCTGACATAATGTCAGGGAGGCAGCAGTCTGCTGGGAAAGATATCTTGCATTATGGGGGGGGGGGTTTGCACTGCACCTGTCAGGATGTATGTTGGCAATACGTGTGTGTGTTTGGCATGTTGTTTGTAATATTTATGTGATCCAGAGCATATCTGGGAATTCACAACACGCTTCCTACCATCAGTTGCAGCAGCCTTGGGATTATCCTTAGTGTCCTGTACAATTTGTATCATAATAGGTTCATAGGTTCATACTAGGCTATCCACCCTAGGGCATTTGTAAGCCTAGCCACAGTGTGTGTGGCTTTTGCCACCCCTTGCTATGTGAATATTATGGCCATTTATGATTTACTTAGCTGTGCCTCTGTCTGGACATGACACAGTAAAGACCCCCAGTGTACATCTACAATTATCCATCCAAACTTCCTGTTGAAGAGTGTCAGTGAGGGGCTCTGCCTAACATGTAGTGGTATTCTGTTCCAGGGTGTGGAGAGCCTCAGGGTTAGGTATCTGTCCCTCCAGCACATCCTATTTGATTATGTGTTGAGGTTGACATCTCTGACTCACACAGCTCCGATGGCTTTGAGTTTTCTGGGGTGGAGCATGTCCATTACTTCTGTGTTGGACATGGACTTGTACAGCAGACATACAATGTCTCTGTGTAGGCAGTATGTGACTGCATTCAGCTGTGGTGTCTACAGCCAGGCAGCATATGACATATATTTGAGACCCTTTCTAACTCTTGGTGAGGTACCTTTGAGGTCTTTCTAACTGCTACAGGTGCCAGGTAATGTACATCCCAAATGAGGCATTGTACTACATTATGGTCTGATAAGGGAACAGTATATGGGCACAATGACCTTTGTTGATGTAGATGTAAATCCTTTCATGATACAGTGTCCAATATAGACAGTCTTCCTAGCCAAATTGGCAATGTAACTGTCACATAACAGGTTACTGTCCACTTGTGTCACTAGGTCCCTGATTACTCCTTCCATACATAATAGTTTACCACCTATGTGGTAATTTGTGTGTACCTTGTTTTGTATTTGGTGGTACATTCATACTGTCCACTGTCTTCAGGACAGCGGGGTGGGGTTCCTGTGTGTGAGAGTGTGGTCTGTAGCATGCTACAGACTGTACAGCAGTTTTGCCTACGGTTAGTTGCACATGGGTGGACTGCAATGACGTAAGCATTGTCAGTTAACTGGACATATAGGTGTCTGTGCTGAATATGGATACTCACCCTCCTTTTATGTTTTTTCCAGGTTTTGTGGTCATAACACATGATATGTGGTATTATCTGGTAGTGCTGGTGTGCTGTCACGAGGCTTGCAGCAGGTTTCTGTCAGTGGACAGACATCAATGTTCTCCTTACTGGGGAGGGCCTCAGGAGCATGCATATTGAGGTTTACATGTCTGGCATTGATCAGCATTACCCTTCTGTTTCTTTCCAGTTTTGTTTTCTGTGGTGGTGGGTTAGTCTTTTCGGCCTTGCCTACAAAAGGATCTCTGTAGGTTGCAAAAGCCTTAGGCAATATCCAGATGCCCATGGGTAACAGGTGCAAGCCATCCCTGGAACAGCAGCATGTCTCACTATGGAGTCACCTATTACAACTGTATCAGGCATGTTGTTTCTCCTTCTGTCCTGTGACTGTTTGGCAAACCAGCTTTGTGTACTATGTGTTACATGTGCTATGTCTGGAGGTTGTTTTATTGGGTGTCTGCTTTGGAGGCTTGTGTTGGTGTTGTGTGTTTGTAATTAGGGGCTCTGGGAATGTTTTTGTGTTTATGTGTTTGGTTTACATTCGTTGTAGGTCTATGTGGGACTGGGTTTGTGGTGTATGTGGTTACCTTGTCCTCCTGACTAGTTTTGACAGTACTGATTTGGGGGTGCTCAGGCTCCAGTTTGGCTACCTGGTTGCGTCTGTCACATCTATTTGTATTTATTGGGGTGAGTTGTTGTTGTGTGTGTACTTGGGACAGGTGTCACATTGCCTCTGGATTCACAGATTCTACTTGTTTTGCCTGGCCTTAGTGGATTGTATGTGTGGACACATTTTATTGCCATACTAGTGATCACTGATTACTTCACTTTTTATGTTTGATCTATCGTGTGGTAGCTTCCTCATTCTCTTCAATGGTTTAGTAATTGCTGGAGTCCAGCATGCCAGATGCCTGGGTGTATGGCATTGTGTCTTGCTGTTATTTGTGATTGCAGACTCCAAGCACTCTTGGCTGTGTTCATGGAATGCCTGTATAACATGTTCTGCAGTGTGTCCCATATTCTGGACTTGCACAGGGCCTTTCATGGATTCCACATTGGTTTGTAGGGGTGCAAGCTATGCTTTATACATGTGTTTCACTGTGGTATTCTGGCCAGGGACTGGGGTCGGGATGTGTAACTACAGTGTGATTACTCTATGGTCTGGTCTTACCAGTGAGGGATACACTTCTCATCTTGACATCCAGTACACATATTTCTGATTATCACATCCAGTATGCTTACCCCTCTTGTGGAAGTGTTACATTTTGCATGTCCATTTTGTTTGATGGATTCTGGGAAATTTTCTACAAATGTGTTGGTGCTAGTATAATACAAAGAGTATAGTGACAAACATCTCAAAAGCTGACTTCACACTTCTTCAGACTGAGATGGTATCCTTTAAGCCCACTGGGCCAGTGGAAACCACAACACACAATGGTGACTCCTTCACAGACGCTTTCTACGGACATCTCCAAGAAAGCATGGACCATGCAATCACAAATAAAACCAAGACCCTCTCCACCAAGGGAAAGTGGCCTGTCTGGTGGACCCCAGCCATAAACGAACTGTATAACAAAAGAAGGATACTAATGCAAGACAGAGCTAAATCTCCTAAAGGGAAGGCAGCTGTGATCAGCACTAGTAAAAAGCTACATTCTCTCATAAAGACATCCAAGGTCAACTTTGAGACAAAAATCACCAAAGACAATAAAGATAACCACGATGCCTTCTTCAGTTATGTCAGAAACCTGGGTGGGAACCCTCAGATATGCTCAGAGTTGGTACACAACAACATAAATTTCAGTGACCCGACAGATATTGGCAACATTCTGGCAGACAAGTTCAGTGCAATTTTCTCCCTCCCTCACCCCCAAAAGAAGATAGTTATCACAGCTGAATGTAACCTCACTGTCATCTCAGATGTCCATGTGAGAGCCGCACTCAGCAAAGACAAAAACACAGCATCAATGGGACCTGATGGTATCCCCAGTTGCATGCTATGTGAACTCCAGAAGGAGCTAAACCCGTATATACAAATGCTATTTAACCTTAGTCTTGCTACAGGATATGTACCTGAACACTGGCGTACAGCAACAGTGGTCCCACTCCACAAAGGAGATGCCTCCACAGACCCTGGGAACTACCACCACACAAGCTTAACCAGCCTTGTCTGAAAAGCTATGGAAAGAGTCATTATGGAGCTCTTAAACAGAGACATTGGTGACCTACAGACTTTTGATCCCACCCAGTTCAGCTTTGTACAGGGCAGATCCTGCCTTTTGAACCTAGTTGACTATTTTGAAACTGTCAGTAGGGCCATTGATGAGGGCTAAGCGGTCCACACAGCCTACCTGCACTTGGCTAAGGCCTTTGACACAATACCCCACTCAGGCATCATAGACAAGCTCAACAGCTGAAATATAAAACCATATGTCACAGGATAGGTTGCAAAATGGCTAAAAAACAGAACCCATAAAGTCGACATTGCAGGTGCCTTGTCAGATTCAAAGCCAGTCACAAGTGGTGTCCCACAAGGATCTGTCCTGGGACCCCTCTTATTTGGCATTTACTTTTCAGATGTGAAAACAAACATAGGAGGGTTGTGGCTGACAAAGTTTGCAGATGACTGTAACCTAGGCACCATAGTGAATACATCAGCCGGCACACACATCCTACAGAATGCCCTCACAAAAACAGATAGCTGGTGCCGGAATCATGGCCTGAAACTGAATGCAACTGATGTGTAGTCATCCCCTTTGGGAGGAACAAAGTACCCACAAATTAACACATAGACAGCAACCCACTGAGCACAGAAAACAAATCAGACACCTGGGGACCCATGTAGATAGTGACCTCTCGTTTGACACCCATGTTGCCAAAGTGGTTTGAAAGACTTTCTATCTTGCCCACCTTATCATGAAGGGTTTTCCATCCAGATCAAAGGAGGTCATTGTACCCCTATACTTCTCCCTTATCAGGCCCATGATTGAATACAAAGCCCCATTTGGTATGTACCTCACCCAGCACTTGCAACAGCTGGAGAGACCCCAAAAGTACCTTACCAAGAGGATCAAGGGTCTACAACACATGTCATATGCTTCCAGACTAAAGAAAATCCAGCTCTATTCAGTAGCATACTGCCTACTTACAGGTGACCTATGCCTGACATACAAGACCATGTCCAATCAGGATTTGGTGGACATGCTCCACTGCAAGCAATCCAAATCCACCAGAACCATGAGAGCTAAAGATTTGAACCTCAGCACATACATGTATAGGACATGCTGGAGGGACAGATTCATAACTCAGAGGCTTCTCACACTCTAGCACAGAATCCCAGTTCATGTTAGACAGAGTCCCTCACTGACTCTCTTAAAGAGAAATCTGGACAAGTGGATGTGAGATCGTAGGTTTACCCCAGGGGTCCTCCCTGTGTCACTACTAGACAGAGGCACAGTCAATTAATTTGATTAAGTAAAGGGGTCATAATGTGTCACTACTAAGTCAGAGGCACAATATTCGGAATCTATTCTGTACACTTATTACCACTATAAGGGGTGGCAATAGCCACATCACTATGGCTAGGCTTATAAATGCTCTAGGGCAGATAGCCTAGTAGTAAACTATGAAACTATGAAACTATGGTGTATGTGTAGGTATTTTCAGTCAAGCAATATAATGTGGTTTGGGGGGCTTGATATCTTCATGTATTCCAACATAGGCCTGGTGCAGTTCCTGCTATTAGGACAGTGGTCTGCAGCAAGCTATATAGTGGTAGGCAGTTTTAGCCATTATCCACAGCCAGAAAAGTAAACAGGAACCACTGTTTCTTTCCTTTTTAAACGATTTATTCAGTTCTCCAAAGGTGAACTGAATAAATCGTTTAAAAAGGAAAGAAACGGTGGTTCCTGTTTACTTTTCTGGCTGTGGATTTTGTGTTTACCAGTAGAGGTTCGACCTGCAGTTGTTTTTTTGCTTATCAGTTTTAGCCATTGGTATTTGACCATGGCTAATCCATGCTGCTTCTTGTTGTGGTACCAACATGGGGGTGTGGTTATCCATGACATTTATTGCTAGTCACCCTTGTTTTGTAGCTTGTTCCATGTTTTGCAGCTGTACATCACTGTATGAGGTGTGACCTGGTAGTGTTAGGGTGCTGATGTGGGCTTTGACCCAGTTTTCTATTACAGCACTGATATCTACATTCTCTATACTGTGTGCGTTTACACTGCACGCATCTTGTTGTTTATACTTCTAGCATTGGGTAGCATTACATCTAGGTTCCTATCCCTTGTGGTACCTATGAAGGTGGGTTTGTGTTTTTGTGGCTCATGATTGGTGAGGGTGGATGTTAGTCAGGGTCCTCAGGTGTGCATATGGTACATGGTGTTACATTACTTAACACATGGCATTCATGCCTCAGGTGGTGCTGCAGGGCTGCCTCTGTCAGATGCACATACTACACTCCCTGTACATGTTTGGAAGCAGGTTGTGTCATGTTAGGCGTCCATAGGTTCATAGGTTCATAGATTAGTACTAGGCTAACTGCCCTTGCGAGCCATTTTAAGCCCAGCCAATTATCCCTTATGAGACTCCAACCCTGCACCTTGTGTTTGTAAGGCAAGCGCCTTAACCATTAGGCCACCCTCCCAACCCTTGTTACTATATGAGTGAGTTGGAGGGGGTATCAGTCCCAGTATTCCTACTGAGCCAGTGTATGTGCTATGCGTTGCCTCTTTGCCAAGGCCAGGGCATACTGGGCACACCTCCTTCTGCCTACTGGGGCAAGGTCAGGTTGTTCCTCCTCCGAGTCACCCTCTGCCTGTGGTGGCCTTGGCAATGGTGGGGGTATGTTTGGCCCAGCCCTATGCTGGTCCTGCTGCAGCTGTTTCCGCAGGATCATATTATGTAGCATAGCACATATCATGATCATTTGGGTACATGTAGTTGGTGTGTACTGCAAGGCTCCACCAGATGTGTCCAGACACTGGAGCCACGACTTGAGCAGCCCAAACACACGCTCTATGACATTATGTGTTTGTGTGTGTGCCTCATTATGGCGTTCCTGTTAAGGTGTGTGTGCATTTCTGATGGGTGTCATCAGCCACGGCCCAAGTGCATAACCTGCATCCCCCACTAGGTGTCCGTGTGGGAAGTCCCCACTGGCAAATGATTGGTACAGCTGCATCAGATGCCAGATGTGGGAATCGTGGTAGCTCCCAGGGCAGCCAGCACACACATTCATTATTATGCCCTGGGCATCACACATGACCTGGCAGTTGATGGAGGGGAATCCCTTGCGGTTAATATAGGCTCTATCCCGCTCACCAGCTAGTGCTTTGATGCGTATGTGCGTGCAGTCTATTGCACCCAGTACCTCAGGGTATCCCACTATTTGCTGGAAGAGACACATATTGCTGGCCAATACCTCACGGGCATTGGGGAAATATACATGATCACCGACATGTGCTGACATGGCATCCAGGAACTGGTGCAGTACCCTGGAGGCTGATGCCTGTGATATCCCCATCATATCACCAGTTGGTCTCTGGAAGGTACCTGTTGCTAGTATTCTTAGGCCAACACATACCTTGGTTTCCACTGGGATGGGTTCCCCTCTGTTGGTTCTATGTGTGAGACGTGGCCTGCACAGCTCAACAATTTGCTGCAGAAGGTCTCTGTCCACTCTGTAGTGCTCTACTATCTCCAGCTCATGTAACCCATGGTAGGTGACCCTGGGCCTGTATACTCTTCTCCTTCTCCTCACTCTGGGTTGTCTGTCAGCATCTGCATTGTCACCACCCTCAGCAATTCGCCTATGCCTGATTATAACAGCTATGTCAGCCCCTAGCATTTCTGATCTGAGTTCAGCTTTTTCAGTTTTCAATTCTGATAACTTACTCCTTTCTTGCAGTATCTCTTGAGAGAAACACCTTGCACTGCTGTGTGCAGTGTTTTAAGTGCTGGGTTGGGCTTCTAATCTGCCTGTGTAATTGCCTGCTTCTAATTATTATCACCAATTAACTCCAGCAGTATTCTCTGACAGCTTCCTTGTAATCTGGTTGTTTCCTTTTTCCTCTCTGCTTCCTCAGGGGGAACAATGTGCACACCAGCATAAGCATGCTCACAGTGACTTAAACACGTGCACACATACTTACACGGTCTGGACTTGGCTGATTCATGGTATAACACGTGCACACAGCCTTATACATCAGGCAACAGGCTTCCTGATGTTTACATTGCCTTACACACGTGCACGCCCATGCAAACCGTTGTAAACGGTTTGCGACATGCTCCCACATGGTGAACCTGCCTTACACGCGCGCACACGCGCGCATGCATGTATATCAAGAAAGTTTGAGTGTAGGGATAGTGTACACCCTCTATTTCTTGACTTTCCTAGTGTTCTGTTGGAACACACCTCCCTTCCTGATGTCTGTCTGTCATCTGTCACGTTACACTGCTCTCCAATGTGATACATTTATTTCTATCATTCCCCCCGTGATGTCACCTAACTCTTACTGTATTCCTCCCCCTTCTGTAACTCTTACACTACTCGAAAAGTGCTCATTAGCTATATGGCAGTGTAATTCAGTATTGTAACCCTCATTTACATAGGATTGCCTAGTAATGCTTAATTACATCTCTTACACTGAGCTTCCCCCCTTGGCAACCACTACACGGTGGCTATATTGTTTTTGGTCTGCTGGTCCCTGCATTGTCATTCCATGTAATACATAAAACCCACAATTGTGAGCTTATAAGCTTCGGTTTTCACTTTTAGGCAGCGCACCCCATTTGCTCGGGTGTGTGCTGCAGTTAAACATCAAAATCCCCCGAATAAAAAAAAAGTTATTTTAAATAATTCTACATCACTTTTTAATGCCAATGGCCACATATTTGGCAATTGGCATGCTTGATGACACATATGCAACCTTTATTTGGAGCTGACGTAGCTCTGTTGTCAATTTTGTAGAAATGTACTCAGTCATCTGAGTACATTTCTGCAGCTAAAACGTCCATTACACGGACTGGTTTGGGCTTCCTGGATCGCTCAAATACCTCATTTGCATATCTTTGAGCTGCAAATGAGGTATTGAGCATTTCCACGCCCAGTCCATGTAAGAGACGTTTTAGCTGTCTCTTACACGGAGGTTTGGGCTGTTCCTGGATCGGGAGGCTTACACGGAGGCTTACACTACTCTTAAACTCCGTGTAAGCCTTTGTGAATCCGCCCAATTGTTTTCATAACTGATTATAATGATTATAATCCTATGTCTGGTAGTCCTATACTCCCTACTCCCGAGTCTCTTATATGATGATTTAACACAATTCTTGGTTTGTCTGGGAACCAAAGAAATTTCAAAATTAAAGTGTTAAAATCTTTAATACAGGTTTTCATAGGAGGTATGATTTTTGACAAGACAGTCATTGATGATATAGAGTGTTCCTTCCATTGTAAAGACAATTTTATTCCACTTGTCCATAATAATTCTTTATCTTATTTAAACAATTAGTATGATTATAATTTACTATCCCCCGGATTCATGAAGCTCGGCGCAAGGCCGGTGTAAGGCGTGCGCCGGCAGTGCAGTGTATAATCGGCGTAGCAGTGCCACATGCATAGTAATGAGTGCGCGCTGCAACCACAGGCACGTGCAGAGGGCACGTGCGCGAGCCCAAGTAGGATGCGCCCGTAGGCGTGGCCAAGCCGGCAGGCAAGGAGCAACCTAAAGTGCTGGCTGTCACAGGCCACCTGCAATAGTAACCGCACCAGCCAGTGTCCGTGGATAATGAAACGTACGCAGAGTATGCAACATAGTATCCGTGTACACAAAACGGAGAACCAAACATTAACCCACGAAGTCCAAATTGTACCCGTCCAAGGAACAAAGGATACGCGTAATACCATGTCCTTCACGCAATGCACTGTCAGTGGGCATACACAGTGAAGGTGTACCGCAGCATGTCAGCGCGCCGCACCTACACACAAGTAGCCCCATGGGCTTGGTCACCAGCAGTAGTGAGAGTACACAGCTGGGCAGCCATGTCTACATAACAACCAGAAGGAAACCAGATACCCTAAACACAGACAAACATGTGCATAGCAACATGTACTACACCCAGCAACGTGCCCATCGCATACACATAGGACGGCGTATGCCGAAGCGTAATATCCAGAAGCAGAACCCATGCATGCAAATGTAATACACAACAGCCACGTCATAGCACGTAACCCGCACCCATGTACGACCGTGCACTCAACCCAGATAGCAGCCTTGCGCAGCTGCACACCCACACACAGTGGGTATACCTCAAATGTAGTATGAAGTATTGTCCTAGGCAGTGCCACGCGGGCAAATATGTACCCCACATGTCAACATCCCACCTCAGGTACTGATATCCAAATGGCTGCATGTGAATGTGTCGGCAGAATGTGTACCTCCCGCATGTGGTATGGACCTGTCGAAACCCCATAGGCGTTCACACACCACAGTGTCCATAACCGTACACAACTGGACAAAGCAGTATGTACAGCCACCGTACCGATGATTAGCTATGCAGACATGTCAAACACAACACATAGGGTGGAACATCTGCCCACCAAGCAGGACACCCCAACAGGGTGCCACATGCACAGAAGGTGAAGGTGGGACATCACACGTAGAGAATAGTGGTGCCGGATGGCCAAACACCCATGGCCAATGCAAAGGATTGAATAACATGTATATGCCTGGATGAATGTGTATGTCATATCATGGGAATAGGCTAAGCTATCCAACATAATAGCCATGCGTACCAGATACAAACTGCCAGTAACACGCAGTAGTAATGCAGGAAGGCATACACGACTGTGGGAATATCACAGGACATATGGCATGTGCCAAGTGTTGATGCATGACACAAATGTCCCGGATGGGTCTCCCTGCAAAGAGGAACATGTGCCAACCCCACCCACCACAGATGTATCGACAGTGGAAACACAACCCAAACACACACCAACACCACCGTCCATCCCACAATAGCAACGGAGGACGGTCAAAGACCACCATGATGCGTGCACAAACAGGGACACGTGTAACCGTTGCCCCGACAACCCCCCACATGCCAATGAATAATAGCATGGACATATGCATGTAATGCTGTGAAGGATGTGTGGTAGTCCCCAGTATCACAGAGGTAGGTACACAGATACACTGTCATCAACCGTGACATATGTGCACTGTACACAGCATACCCGCAGGTAATACATAGTTCAATCATGTGCCACAGAAATATCCACATACGAATGAGAACAGGGGATAGACAAGTGTGAATGGGACAAACTATGAACATAGGTTCATAGGTTCATAGTAGGTTATCCGCCCAAGGGCATCTATAAGCCTAGCCCATAGTTATGTTGCCTTTGCCACCCCTTCAGTTGGAAGAAAACTATCCTATTACATTGCTGTACCTCTGTCAAGCAGTGACACTGAAGTAATCCCTGGGGTATATCTGCAATCTCCCATCCATTGGTCAAGATTCCCCTCGAACAAGGCCAGCGAGATGCTCTGCCTCACATGTATTGGGATGGTTTTCCACAGCATAGTGAGTGTCTGGGTGATGAATCTGTCCCTCCAGCACGTTCTATTAATGACCGTGTCAAGGTTCACGTCTCCTGCCCCTGTGGTTCTGTGGGATCTAGATTCTTTAGGTGAAGCATAGTCATCAAATCTGGGTTTGGCATGGCCTTGTATGTCAGGCACAGGTCACCTCTGAGCAAGTGGTATGGAACTGAATAGAGCTGGAGTCCTTTCAGTTGGGCAGCATAACACATATCCCTGAGACCCTGCATCTGTTTGTCGATGAACTGTTGGTGCCTTTCCAGCTGCTGCAGGTGCCGGGTCAGATACATGCCGAACGGGGCATTGTACTCAATCATAGGTCTAATGAGTGATGAGTACAAGGGGACGATGACCTCCCCTGATCTAGATGTGAATCCCGTCATGATCAGGTGGGCAATGTAGAAGGTCTACCTAACTACGTTAGCAACGTGTGTGTCGAACGAATGGTTACTGACAACCTGGGTCCCCGGATCCCTGGTAACTCCCTCTGTGCTCAGTGGATTGCCACCTATATGGTAGCTAGGGGTAACCCTGTTCTTCCCGAAGGGTATGACTATGCATTTCCTGGCATTCAGCTGTAGGCCATGTCTCTGGCACCAGTTATCCATATCTGTGAGGCCCTTCTGAAGGATATCTGTGTCAGATGTTTGTCTGACTATGGCACCCAGTTCGCAGTCATCTGCATACATTGTCAGCCATAACCTCCCTGTATTTGCTTGTACTTTGGAAATGTAGATGCCGAAAAAGAGAGAACCCAGGACTGAGCCCTGTGGGACACCACCTGTGACGGGCTGTGAGTCTGACATGGCGCCAGCAACTATGACCGTGTGGGTTCCATCACTTAGCCAGTTTGCAACCCATCTTGCGATGTACGGGTTTACATTCAAGCTGATGAGTTTATCAATGATACCTGAGGGGGGTATTGTGTCGAAGGCCTTTGCCAGGTTGAGATAGGCTGTATGGACTGCTTGACCCTCATCAATGGCCTTGGTGACTGTTCCTAAAAAGTCAACCAAGTTTAAAAGGCATGGTCTGCCTTTGACCAAGCCAAACTGTGTTGGATCCAAAGTATGCAAGTCCCCTATATCTTTATCTATGAGTTCCAGTATGATCCTTCTCCATGGCTTTGCAGATAAGGCTTTTCAAGCTAATGGGACAGTAATTACCAGGGTCAGTGGAGGCACCGCCCTTGTGAAGTGGGACTACAGTCGCCTTGCGCCACTACCTGGGTACATTACCTGAGGTGAGGCTAAGATTAAACAGCTGTCCCAACTGTGGGTTTAATTCCTCATTGAATTTGTGGAGTACACAGCTGGGACACCAGCTGGTCCCATGGATGCTGTGTTAACTGCCTTGGAGAGAGCATTCCCCACCTGTGCATCACAGATGTTCCGGGGGCTACAATCCCCTGGTATAGATATCTCTCCATGTGGGGGGGAGGGGGTGGAGAAGTTTGCACCGAACCTGTCAGCCAGTATGTTGGCATTGTGTGTAGGTTCAGTAATCTTCACATCATACTGAACCCAGTCTCAGCATATCTGGGAGTGTCCTCCCAGGTGTCCAACATAGCTAAAGAATGCCTTATGATTGTGTGTCGAGTCCTTGGTGATTTATCTGTTGAATTTTCCCTGGATGATGTCATGAGAGCTCGTAGTCCGTCACATACAATGAGCAAGGGTGTCTTACCTTACAAGGATTCTGCTCTACCTTGTAGTAACTACCTCCTGTCGTTGTAGAGCTTGTTAATGGCTGGGGTCCACCAGACCGGATGCTTGGCTTTGGTACAAAGAGTCTCAGTTTTGTATGGGATTGCCTGATCCATGCAGTCCTGTAGCTGCTGGTAGAAGGCATATGTAAGTGATCCAGCGGTTTGAGTAATGTTCACCACTGGCTCAGGGGCCTTAAAGGAGACCACACTAGTGTTTAGAAGTGTGAAGTCAGCTTTTGAGAAAGGCATATGTATGGTAACCGGCACCACCCACAGCATTGTATGCCAATAGCAGAAGCTATTGTAGGTTGTCCAAACACACGTGTCCGCACACATGGAACATCATAGCAAGAAACCACGCCCGGATGTGGGTAATGCTAGATATACCCACGGCAGATGTGGTGCGTTCGTGAGGCCGACGCCCGAGGAACCACACACATAGCCGGCCTTAGGCATAGGCCAAGTAGGCAGCTGCCTACGGCTCCGCTATACTAGGGGCACCTTTCCAGCCTTTATCTGGTGTAGGTAGACCAGGATGGGGGTAGCGGGTGAAGTGGTGGGGGCACCATGGAGTCCTTTTGCCTAGGGCACCACTTGATCTAAGGCCGCTCTTGCCGGGGGTAAATACAGCAGTACCCACACCCAGACACGGGTCATTGTTAGTATGCCATATCATCTATGGAAAGAAACCATATATTCCCAGACATAATGGCACAACATAATGCCTGTCTGCCGCCCAAACGCAGACATACGGCACCCGCAGCGGTGCGGACGTACTGCGCAAGATGTCCGTTACCAATGTCGACACTGTCTCGCCATGTGAAACAAAGTCAACATAGCGATTCAATACTAAACAGCGACGGAGAGCCCGATGTCCCCGTTGCTGAGCTGTTCAACCTGTTCCGCCATGTTAAATGTGTGTAGCAGAGCGGGACTGCCCCAAACTAAGCAACGGACATGTCCGTGGCTCAGTGAAAGCCGTCACGCAATGTTAAACCCATGTAATATAACGAGACAGGTTATAAGTACCGAGGTTTAGTAATGGAAATAGGTCCGTTCGACCAGACCGTGTGCAATTACTACAACAAGATCTACAACGGGCACGCCGGCCAATCAGCGCACACGGTTAGGAATAATGGGGGGGGATATGGTATCACAGACACGGACAAACCATGCCCATGTGACTCGTCTGACATTCGGACACGGTCAGGGCAGTTCCGTACACTAGGCGGACAAGACCAAACCCAAAGCACCACAGGAACACCCTGACAATCGAAGGCCTGTATGCGTAGGGGATGTAAGCCCCTGTGATCTGAATATCCCTGCGGTCACGACATATGCATCCTGGGCCATGAGCGGGAGGGAATAAGGAATGTTTAACATGTAGTACCGCACCTTTCCCAGCAGGAGAATGGATGCCTGTGACGTATGTGAGTGCGGGGGGGGGATATGTAAATTTAGCTAAGTACCATGGGTATGCATATAAATGAGACCGAACAGCTAACGTGTAGTGGTCACAGTAACCAGCAAACGTGAATGCAGTCCCGTTTGAATTACGACTATAGAACATATAAATGTGAACGTGTACGTAATGCGTCCATGCCGCAAAAACTGTTACATGTGTAAAGGTGAAAGTGCGTTCCGCACATGTCCATCAACTGGATCAGAGATATGTTACTGGAACAGTCACAACTAACACAGACCACGTAACCACACAGACCCAGTAAACATATGTAACCAGAATATGGATATGCATGTGCGCCTGCGCGTAACCCACAATTAGGAAATGCAAGTGCGCGTGTGCGTGTGTGATCCGCTCACAGCAGGGAAAGTTAAGGCTGTGTCCTCCACGGCAATCATACATGTCTCAAAACTGTCAGCCTCTGAAAGTATGGAATCGGGCAATGCCATGTAAAGTACCGTTAGAAATAGTGAGAAACACACGCTATGTGATAAGACAAACATAGACTGTGGATAGAATAACGTGTGTGTTAGTAGTATGGATTGATGACGGTTATACATCTGTAACCCGACCCTCTTGTCAGAAGGTGCCCCCGTACGAAATGTGTTCAGTTGACTCACACTTGTTGACTGGGCTAGGCTAGCTGGATATATGTCCAGTGTCAGCAGAGGCCCGTGGAGAAATGCTCCACACACAATAATAGCACAATAATAGCACAACATACCAAAGTACTCATATATGTAACCAAAAAGGAACAACAATAGCAAGTGTCCTGAAAGGACTGGCTACACACAGATCCCAGACGACAGAGAAATATATGGCCAGTGGAAGCGCGTCACAATTACGGGATCAGGTCCCTCTAGAAGCAAGAAGGTCTCACATGACACGCCAGCGAATTGCCAGATAGACACAGGTCAATGTAACACACAGCAAGATTAAGGGCCATCCAGCAGTACACCATGCCAGAACCTGTACAGTGGAAAGGTATGGCATGGTAATTGATGTGTGTACACAGGTAATCCACAGACAGTAACAAAGCAAGGTATGAAACGAGGGGTTCACATGTATATATCTACACACAGCAGTCCGACGGCCCGTATATGTTATGCATGGACATAGATTTGTCACCTGAAAACAAGATGTAAACAACTACAGTTTATTCCATATCATATTGATATAGTTATAATACAGTCATATTCATATTTAACATTGTGACTCTTATTTACATTCACATTTCTACAGAATATGCATTTAATTGCACTTATTTATCCCATGATTTGGAATCTTAATGCAACAATTATGCACATTGATATACAATATCATGATCAACACACTACATTCTAAGGTTTACTCACAACAATTATCAACTATGTTTCAATATACTGATTGTATTGACCAATATTGTATTTATATTAACACATCGTTGTTGTATTATTGTTTCCATTAAGTAATGTATGCAACACTGATTTGTATATGTCACTTTATCATCAAGACTTGGAGCACTGTCCACCTAACTATGAGCAGGTTTATTGATTCATTGACATTAAACTGACTCTGAAGGAAGTATATAAGGGACGACTATCCAATGTATTTCGTACTCCGACGATGCCCCATGTTAGTGGGCAAAAGAGCTCAGTATCATTTGTCTGTGGAGTGTATCGTTTTTGTCATCGTCTGTTTTGGCATGGTTCATGTTCAATAATGTCTTTTATGAAGATGACCAGGACTCAAGGTTTGCTGTATTTCCGCTTACTGGCACATGGATATAGATAGGCCAAGTAATACATAATATGGGTAGTCAAACAGACATCCGTGATCGGGGAACATACAGCAGCAGTCAAAACCACTGGCCAGATGGTGACAGTCCAACAAGTTCTACACTTTACATATGCACATTGGTGTCCATTGTAGGACTCCAAAAATTGATCCTTTCGCAATATCAACCTGCTGCGATCGACCCAGAAGAAATGACAGCCGTGACTACGGCACAGCCAGACATATGCACCACCAGCGTGTTTAAGGTTGATGACAAGTGTCCATGAAATGCAGGACATATGAACAGAAATCCCCAGATTGTCGAGTCCATAGAAGTGCGTCCACATCCCAGTCCCGCACACATGAAGGATGTTGAATGTGTACCGTCGAGGGTTGCAGCCATGGGATCCTGGGTATGCAGAAATGGGGCTCGGTGTTGTTTGGCAGATAATCCGTTGTCCTGCCCCGTGGGAGGGATGTGGGTATAGCACATGCCTTACTCCCCACTAATGATGCAAAGCATCCACTGGATAATGCTAAAAGCAGGTGTGAAATGTGTACAGCCCTATATCAGTATCCAGTAGGCAATTCCCATGGATGGACAAGCGTACGACCAAGATGGCACCCATAACTGGAAGCCTGGTGGAATTACACAGCTGCAGTAAGGCACAGGAAATACAGATAGGGACTACATTAGACATTCCCCATACAAAGTCAGACCGCTGTGCGAATACCGGCGTACACAGCTCTTAATCAGCCATCACCAAAATGGGGATCACTCGCTTCCATAATGCGGAACAAATGGGCGACCTGTGGAACACATACTAATGGCACACTAACAACTTCAACTAGGAAGGTCATAGGATGGTTAAACTATGGCGTTCCCACATATAAAGAAGATCCTTTAATGATTTAATATGGTTAATGTCAATTGACCATGGAATACACCTAATCAACATAACATAACCGCTGGCACCTTATGGCACACAATTCAAAAAACACATAGGTAGATGAAACAGTCAACGTAGAAATTGTCCAGGACAGTGCCCAAATGGTATAAAAAGGTTCCTTTATAGACAAGTAAGCGCTTTCACCCGTAGGCTCCATCAGACTTACACATAACATAAAAGCATCCAGGCTTTAAATATCCCTCCTTACACTTTCATTGGTCAATTTCTCATCAAACAATGAACAATTAACCCCAGCATATAAAGTGCAGACGCAATGTTAACTACACACACATATATTAACATCTTCAAGAACATCCTATTAAAACATGTATTATATGATATTGTACTATGCCTAATACTCATCAATTAAAAATCTAACAATATATATAGGAAATATGTATAGTATATCAATGTAATACAATGGTAAACAACTGAAAGAGTGGACTAATGGGTGTTAAATGTATAGCTGTACATAAACTACATTCCTGTTATTTGGGTTTAAGCCACAGGCTTCTCAAAAGAGGCTTAATCTGTGCTTCATCATTCAGCCCTGGTGTGTGGTCAACTCTCCACCTAATACCCCATCTCAATCCGCATTCTAAAGTATACTTGATAACCACCCCTCTGGGATTAAAATCTAGACTTTATAAAACACTGAATGTAAAAGTATGCCTTGTGATGTGCTCATAGCCGGCCGTAGGCATAGGCCAATCCGGTGGCTGCCTAGGGTGCCGCACTAGCAGGGCCACCTTTCTAGTAGGTATGTCATGTAGGTACACCAGGATGGGGGCACCATGTGTTGTGGTGGTGGGCGCCATGGAGCCCTATCACCTAGGGCAGCAGTTGATCTAAGGCCGCTGCTGTAGGAGGGGTAGTACGGTCCGCAGGTATGTGCTGAAGTGCACATGAAACAGCGGTCTACAAGGACTACCCATAGTGGCGACACCTGCACAGACGGCTATAGCGGGACATACACACGACCATGCATACAGCTCAAATAGACATACACACACCATAAACAGGCAATTATACACAAGGTTTATGGCATGTACGGGTACAGTGCCAGTACAGCAAGGATAGCTGTCTGCCACGATATCCAGCAGATGTCTCTAGGGCGTGCGCGAATACGGACGTTGCATGGACAATGAGTGGATATGCATCGTACCACAGTTCTATGTGTCAGCCGTGCAAATATGCGATACATGGGACAGACAGCTGTCCATGCAAGAGCAGCGCTATGGGCATAACATAAGTATGTATATATACGTCGAGAGAGATACAGACGGACACATGTGGCAAGGCCAGGAGTGTAACGGACACAGCACCACCCCACCACACCACAGCAGGGCGCACGTGGAGAACACGCTAAGGAGGTCGCCAACCACAGCAGGCACACAGGCAGTCCACAAGCTGCATCTCACCATCCACAAACACAGAGATGGCGGCAGGATATAAGTGTTCTGCGGATACTCTAAAGCCATAACCTATGAACCCATGCGGCTGGGAGCATAGACACACACACACAGCTGGCAGGCATGGGGATTGACCATACCCCCACCTACCCAACCTCACAACAGTATGACACAGGTATGGAACGCGCTACGTGGAACACTGAACACAGCACCATTAGAGGCACACGTCTAGGTGGGTGACAACATCCGTAAAGGAATAGATGCTGATAGCCAAGGTATGTGTTGCGAAGCGTCTAAAATAACTACTCGCTACAGGGGCAGCTGTAAACACACACACACATGGGGAAGAGCCGGGAGTTGAACCTACGCCTACCTACATGAACACACTACAGCATGATGCATTTACAGAACGTGCTACCGAGATTACTGAACACAGCGCTGTCAGAGGCATACTTCTATGCGGGTGACATCATCCGTAAAGGAATAGATGCCAATAGCCAAGGTATGTGTTGCGAAGCGACTAAAGGAACTACTCTCACCAAGGGCATCTGGAAACACACACACACCGGGAAGGACCGGGAGTTGAACCTACGCCTACCTACATGAACACACTACAGCATGATGCATTTACAGAATGCGCTACCGAGATTACTGAGCACAGCGCTGTCAGAGGCATACTTCTAGGCGGGTGACATCATCCGTAAAGGAATAGCTGACAATAGCCAAGGTATGTGTTGCGAAGCGTCTAAAAGCATGACCATCTGCAGAGGCAGCTGGAAACACACACACACACACACACACACACACACACACACACACACACACACACACACGGGGAAGGGCCGGGAGTTGAACTTACACCTACCTACATGAATACACTACAGCATGATGCATTTACAGAATGCGCTACCGAGATTACTGAGCACAGCACTGTCAGGAGGCATACCCCTAGGTGGGTGATATCATCTGCAGAGGCAAGGCAGCTGATAGGGAATGAAGACAGAGTGCGCAGTCACACAGCATGTTACCATCCCAAGGTGGGCGTACAGTAACACGGTAGTGCTGCACTCGGGCATACCAACTAACTATGGAGCACAACATCACGGCATGGATACGGGATGCACCACAGACAGTATACCCTATGAGAGGGCATCCGGCGTGCACGATGTAGGCAGCCAGTGTGGCATATCAACCACATATGACTCACCTGGACGGTCACCATGGCTATGCAGGATGTCATTGGCCATGGCTACACGCCTAGTAGCAGACATCGGTGCCGACTGTACTGTGTACCCCCGAATGGCGTATTGGGCATGCCCTCACACCTAGCGGTCACGAAGGGGAAACACACATGCACACGGGGTATCATCACAGACGGGCGCGGAGTGCACTGTACTGTGTGTCCATCTACACAGCTGCTTACTGGGCATGCTCAGACACTTAGAATCTGCACAGTGCAGACATGCATACACATGGGGTGGAATCATGGAAGGGCAGATTGTAGACCATCGTGTGTGTCCACCCACACAACAGCAACCCAGCCATGCTCACAGACGTGGCGGTTGCGAAAGGGTAACAGATATGCACATGGGGTATCAACGCAGATGGGCGCGGAGTGCACTATACTGTGTGTCCATCTACACAGCTGCTTACTGGGCATGCTCAGACACTTAGAATCTGCACAGTGCAGACATGCATACACATGGGGTGGAATCATGGAAGGGCAGATTGTGGACCGTCGTGTGTGTCCACCCACACAACAGCAACCCGGGCATGCTCACAGACGTGGTGGTTGCGAAGGGGTAACAGACATGCACACGGGGTATCAACACAGACGGGCGCGGAGTGCACTGTACTGTGTGTCCATCTACACAGCTGCTTACTGAGCATGCTCAGACACTTAGAATCTGCACAGTGCAGACATGCATACACATGGGGTGGAATCATGGAAGGGCAGATTGTGGACCATCGTGTGTGTCCACCCACACAACAGCAACCCGGGCATGCTCACAGATGTGGCAGTTGCGAAGGGGTAACAGACATGCACACGGGGTATCAACGCAGATGGGCGCGGAGTGCACTGTACTGTGTGTCCATCTACACAGCTGCTTACTGGGCATGCTCAGACACTTAGAATCTGCACAGTGCAGACATGCATACACATGGGGTGGAATCATGGAAGGGCAGATTGTGGACCGTCGTGTGTGTCCACCCACACAACAGAAACCTGGGCATGCTCACACACTTAGTATGTGCTACACGCCGTCCGGCATGCAGACGGAGTGCACACACCGCAAGTCACGGCCAGGTAAACCCGTACACACACACAGGGTGGTCACACATGCAGTTACACGTACACACACAGATGACAGCACAGGCGTCACGGGTGCAGGCTGTACATGTACACACTGCAGTGAACACTGTAGCTGCCATGCCAGCACCATGTCATCGGTGCAGCAGTATGCCTCAAGGTCCAGCAACAGCATGTGACATATGTCCACAGGTCTATATGGTGGTGTACGTCCGTCATGCAGAGTACACATGTACTATCAATGATCCCACATGTGTGATGTAGTCCACCCATATCGGTATACATGGACAGGCGTGCTTCACACATACCACGGGCCTGACACAGATATGATACATGACCGCAGCTGTACCACAGTGAAACAAAGTCCGGATATGTCAAATATGTGATTGCCTGGCTGTGTGCATGGACTGCACACAGGACACATACGAAGTCTGTGATGTACCACATGCATAACACTGGTGTACGCGGTAATACACACACGAATGGAAGGTGGACACATGTCTGTGGTATGCACCCCCTACAGGGTGTAGTGGTGTTGACTGGGATGCATACCCTTGTACAGGTTGCCTGTGACAGCTGTGATACCATACCACAGTCCATGTTCCATGTATGTCGACACACATGTCACAATGTAGCAATGTATACACACATGGCAACAGGGGATACATGTGACACGTGTACTGTGCATGGTGCAGCCATGCATGAGCGGTGTCCGATGTCCATAACACAGTTGCAACCCCCTACCACATGCATACCCATCATGGGGGCCATCATATGGTGGCATAGTAACAGCACGCATGGCGGTATGTGTGTACACCATGTGTTTAAACACCTGTCCACATGCATGTGTGCAGGTGCTGGTCACAGGTGTGTCACACACCATCCTACCCTGCCATATGCATACAGTCTGCTATGTCGCCTTTACATGACAGTGCTGCCATAATGCATACCCATCGGCCATGTGTCATCGACCATATGTCACATGGCCACTGTAACCCCTACCACCTCCCAAGTGCATATATTGGCACAGCTGCCAGATACAGTGGTGGTACGCAGGATGCACCACATACCGCTGCACGCCTGCACATATCCCATATAGCAGGTGTGGCATTCCTAGCACCAACATGTGTGCAGGAATGTGTGCCCATGCATGCCACAGATCGGGGGGACTATGTGCCACGTGCCACACATCACTGTACACCATGGTAGAGATCTGTATATACCTCAGTGTGGGGTGCATGGATGTGGATGGTGCAGTACATGCAACACGTCGTCCCTCCGTGTAGACATGTGTGGTCACCATCATGTCAGTGTGTCAACATGTGTGTGTATGTCTGCTGCCTGTTGTGAGGGTGTATGCAGATATAGTGTTGTGACTGGACACTAACCACACAGGGTGACCATCCTGTACTGGTGCTGCATTGTACAGCCCTGTCAATGCCATACTTGTGAGCCTTACTGGCCACCTATGCAAGACTGCCCCCTGTGACATGGCGTGTGGGTGCATTGTATTGTGAGGATGCCGACCACACAGGCAGGTGTCCCCATCTGCGCACAATGGGGTGTGCACCATAGTGGTGTATGCCCCGTGATTGCTGTCATATTCCTGTACTGGTACAGCATCCAACTGCTGCACACCGTGCACCACAGCTGACAGGTGACACCTGCGGTCAGTTGACAGCACACTGTGTACGACACCTGCAGAATGTCACCATACCTGTACTGTGTCATGCCATGTATGTGATGTCTCTGTCCATCATAGCCTGTGGCACCGACCACAGGTGTCAGGTGCAGTATATGTGTGGACATGTGCGTCATGTACCGTGAAAGCAACGTTACACTATATCTGGCACCGTGCTCCGCAGGTTTACATGTAGAACCTCTCTCCTTGCAATCTCAACTGTCTGTTCTCTATCACAAAAGCTCAGCACCTGCTCCCATAGTATTCCTACATAGGTAAAGTACATGTATACTAGTTGGAGTACTACACTAGCCTAGAATCCCATTGAGTACCCACTTCCCTATAGGTGCCTTCTGACCCAGTTACACAGCAAATGCATTCACGTTCTCTGGCATGTCGAAGGGTCAATTGCTAGCGACCTCTCCTGTTCAGATGGTGAATCTGGGCGTCCTGAGGCAATGTTACAGGTGCCTCATGGACACGGACAAGCTGCACCTCCCCCACTAAACATAATACATGTGAGAGATGCAACTATATGGCCAGACAGGGGGCTGAGCTCTCCCAAACCATGACTGGCAAGACCAAACGGGAGGGGAAGGACACCATGCACACCACAAACCCAGTGTCACATGTAACTATCACTAATGCTAAACAAACACATGAACACACTAAGACATACTTGGAGGCACTGTTGAAACATGTAACGAACCTAACGAGGCCTCTGAAGCAGACACCCAAGCAACTGCCTCCACAAGACATAGGACATGCAACACATAGTTCTCAATGTCAGTGTGCTAAACAGTCACAGCCCCAAAGGCCACACACAATGCCAGACACACGTGTAATGGGTGACGCCACTGTCAGACACACCGACGTCCCACCCACCAGACTGAACAAGGGAATGATCACAGTAGGCTGCCTGTCGGGCGCTGGAATCCGCCACATAACACACACACTCAGGTCACTCCGCAGCATGTACAAGTATGACGCGGACATTGTCCATGCTGGTGTCAATGACCGGAGACATGCCACCCTGGGATACATGAAATCCCTTGACAAATGGCGTGTAAAACTCCTGCACAAACACCAAAGATGCGTACATGTCTGTGGAAACTTCCTTGTAATCACAGGAGAGACAACTCAGATAGTCCAAATAGCACGAATGTTAAAAACCACAAATATTTATTGCACAATACTCGTTGAATCATTCATTAAGCGCTTTCACCTACTCATAACGTAGGCTTCATCAGAACATCTTAAGAATAAAATTCTGTAACTTATATATTTTGATTTTGGCGCCAAAACTAAATACTACACAAAATTAAAGTGATATGCACTAAAATACATCAAAAAGACTGAAAGTCTTTTCATTAAAAACACATCATAAATTCTAACATACAATACCTAAAACACATTAAAAATTATGAAATGTGAAATCCAATGTTAATATAATTGTGCAGTATATTAAAAATGTTCTAATATACTTTTCATAGATATACTCTCATTTAAACCCGGAGGGGTAGTAGCATCTGTTAGTATTTGCCAATAACTTTCCTTATATGACAAATAATTTTTTATGTTACCCCCCCCTAGGATTAGGTTTAACTATCTCTAAAATACCAAATCTAAATTGGTGTTCTGTTCCTTTGTTAATAACATGCTTTGCCAAAGCATTTTTTTCATCCCTTTCTTGATACAATACAAATGTGCATAAATTCTCTTCCTAAATTTCTGCTCAGTTTTGCCTATGTAATATGAAGGACATGCAGTGCATTTTGCCATATATACTAAGAATTTACTGTTGCAGTTGCCCTTTTTAAAGAAAATTTTTGTTCTGTTGTAATTTAACAGTTTTAACTCATTATCCTGTAGCACAAAACTGCACTGATTACAACTGCCACATCTCTTAGTACAAATGTTTTTATCACAACTATTAAATTTCTCTTCACATTTGTCTTTCTCTAATATATTTTTTAGATTGGATGCCATTTTGTATACAAAATTCGGTTTTATGCCCAGTATTTCTATCATTTCATCATTAATTAGTAAAGTATGCCAATATTTATTTAATATGTATTTTACTTCATTACTATAAGGGCTGAATTCCACTATACATGCTCTACCTAGACAATTTTTGGATACTTTTTCTTTTGTATCTATGTTAGTAGTTAACAATTCCTGATGTTTAGTTCCCAATAATGGGAATAAATTAGTACCCCATCTTTGCATAAGTTCTGTGCTGATCATTTTCATCATTTTGACACTATAACCCCTGTCAAAAAATAAAGAAATAATAAACTGTATTTCATGATTAACTTCTTCAGGGGATGTAGTCATTCTCAAGGCTCTAATACATTGGCCTTTGAATATATTAATCTTAGTTTTTGTTGGGTGACAGCTTTCATAATCTAAATATGAATTTGTGAAGGTGTCCTTCCTATAAATTCTAGAATGAAACTTGTCGTCTCTCTTTGTCACCAAAGTAACTAAATAAGGTACCCCATAATCATTACTATGTGATGTGAATTTCAAAAAACTACTACTCTGATTTAAGTACCTTAAAAAGTCATCAAATGTTTCTTGACTACCTTCCCATATGATATATATGTCGTCCAAAGAACGCGAATAGCATTTTATGGACTTCATATATTCACTTTGAAGGATGTTGTTCATCTCCCAATCCAACATAACTAAGTTAGCGTATATGGGGGCACAAGCTGCCCCCATTGCTACGCCCCTAGTTTGTTTAAAAATCTCACCTTCATAATATATGAAGTTGTGTTCTAACACAATATACATCAAATCATACACAAGGCGGATTTTTTCTTTTGTCAAATCACTATGTCTATGCATACTATTGAAAAATGCCTCTAGACCTTCTACCTTGGGTATGCACATGAATAGATCTACAACGTCTATGGACGCAAAAATCAGATTTTCAGATGTCAAGGTGATGGGAAAGTTTTTTAAAAATTCCCATGAATCCTTCACTATATGTTGCACCTTATTATAAACATGTTTCAATAACGAATCTATTAGTACACCCATTGGGAATGTTTTAGATTTGCTGCCCGATATTATGGGCCTAAATGGAGGGTCCAATAAGTTCTTATGGACTTTTGGTATTCCAACCATAGTTGCTAGTGTGGGATGTTCAACCTTAATAAAATTGTATATTTCCTCACTAATCACATTGTCCAATAAAAATTCTTCAACATAATAATCAATCTTTCTATATGCTATATTTAATTCATTCAGAGATATGATCTCATACTTCTCTGTGTCATGCAATATCTCAAATATTTTACTGTTATATTCCATTTGGTCATATACCACAATTCCTCCTCCCTTATCGGGCTTCATAATTCTAACTTTATCACTCTTCCTCAAGTCCGTAAGTATTCTCATTTCATCGTCAGTTAAGTTATTCTTACCCTTATTTGAGTTCCTTTTGATTTTGTATATGTCATGTGTAACTAATTTTTCATATCTGTGAATATCAGGATTCATTATAGGCATAAAGGTGCTTTTTTTCTTTAGAGAATTATCATAACTTTCTGTGATTTTTTTGTCCTTAAACATAATAGCCAAATTTAACTTTCTTACATATTTCTTGATTTCACAAATAGTATCTACTACCCTAAAAGGTGGAGTTGGGATATATTTCATACCTTTAGATAAGAGGCTGAAATGGGCGGGACTCAATGTTAAATTAGTATAATTAAAAATCTGAAAGTTGTTAAACTTATTGATAACGCCATTATGAGCAATTCCAGAATCAACATTGTTTATATCACTAATAGTATCTACTCCATCTACCAAACTTGATTGTCCCTGTATCCTTTCTTCCTCCATGTATTGTTCTTGGTCCATTTTTTGTACCCCTTTCTGTTGTGTACCTCTTGAAAATTTTCCTTACCATCACCATCATTCTGTCTATCTTGTGTATATTGAGAAAACTGTTTCCATGTATATGCCATCCCCACTTCATATTGTTCCTTGTCCCTACTTAATTTTTTACTTTTTCTTGTAAATGCGGTCTGAGTTTTGTATTCAGCATTTTCAAATTGTTTATGATATAACTTCTCCCAATTCATAAACATTAAATCGGACAATATTTTTTCATTCAACTGATCCACTTCACTTAATAATGTGCATAATTTGGCATCATTAAATTGCATAATTTTCTTCATATATTCGATACCAAAACTGTCAAAAAGTAGATTAAATTCATTGATAGTATCTTTAGTTAAATCTATTCCCATGGGGAACCTTAAAAAATCGAAGGCCCATAGGTACTATGCCCAAATTGATACAGTAAGATAAATATGCATTATCTAATTTGATAGAATTGATGACATTTAGTTTTCTACCAAATTCATAAATAATTTCTTTTAATGTCCCATTGTGCTTAAAATTGACATTAGCTTTTCTATTTTGCTTGTTAGCTTCAAAAGCACAGTCATATTCTAAAAAGTCTTTAAGAAAGCACTCTGGATTTTTTCTAGTGTTGCTATTAACTGTTCTAAACTGAGTGCTTTCAGTAACAGTACCTTTTTGCTCCCGTAGATTTCCAGTGGCATTCGCATAAGTTTTTATATAATTCCCCATTTTTGGTCTGGTATCGGTTCTCCTTACTTCCTCAGCCGTATTGGCAAAAGAAAAGTCAAATGTAAAGTCCATAGGCGCCAATCTACTGTTTGCTTTGTCTGTTAATCCTTCAACCGGTAAATCAATACTGTGCGACTGCAAGGATGCTGGTTTTTGCCCATTAGGGATTCCCGGTGAAGACGTAATCAGAATATCCGTTTGCGTGATATTTTGATCCCCGGATTTGGTAAAATGACGAATAAATACTGCTTCGTCCCTTTTATCACTATCCGACCTGCTGTTGTGCCTGCTAGATGCTGTTCCCTTAGCGGCAACCAATGTACTTACTCCCTGCTGCAACAAGGAGTTGACCACATCCAAGAGCTTGCCAATTTCACCTCTAAGTGTCTTCACTTCAGCCCGAATCTCCAATAATTCGTCTCATTGAAAGGGAGAGGCTGCTCCAGAAGAATTACGCATCTCCTCCATACTATAGAACTAGTGCAGCTGAACACAAACTCCCTTGACAAATGGCGTGTAAAACTTCTGCACAAATGCCAAAGATGCGTACACGTCTGTGGAAACTTCCTTGTAATCACATATTGAATGTGAAAGTGAATATATGAAGTCCATAAAATGCTATTCGCATTTTTTGGACGACATATATATCATATGGGAAGGTAGTCAAGAAACATTTGATGACTTTTTAAGGTACTTAAATCAGAGTAGTAGTTTTTTGAAATTCACATCACATAGTAATGATTATGGGGTACCTTATTTAGATACTTTGGTGACAAAGAGAGACGACAAGTTTCATTCTAGAATTTATAGGAAGGACACCTTCACAAATTCATATTTAGATTATGAAAGCTGTCACCCAACAAAAACTAAGATTAATATATTCAAAGGCCAATGTATTAGAGCCTTGAGAATGACTACATCCCCTGAAGAAGTTAATCATGAAATACAGTTTATTATTTCTTTATTTTCTGACAGGGGTTATAGTGTCAAAATGATGAAAATGATCAGCACAGAACTTATGCAAAGATGGGGTACTAATTTATTCCCATTATTGGGAACTAAACATCAGGAATTGTTAACTACTAACATAGATACAAAAGAAAAAGTGTCCAAAAATTGTCTAGGTAGAGCATGTATAGTGGAATTCAGCCCTTATAGTAATGAAGTAAAATACATATTAAATAAATATTGGCATACTTTACTAATTAATGATGAAATGATAGAAATACTGGGCATAAAACCGAATTTTGTATACAAAATGGCATCCAATCTAAAAAATATATTAGAGAAAGACAAATGTGAAGAGAAATTTAATAGTTGTGATAAAAACATTTGTACTAAGAGATGTGGCAGTTGTAATCAGTGCAGTTTTGTGCTACAGGATAATGAGTTAAAACTGTTAAATTACAACAGAACAAAAATTTTCTTTAAAAAGGGCAACTGCAACAGTAAATTCTTAGTATATATGGCAAAATGCACTGCATGTCCTTCATATTACATAGGCAAAACTGAGCAGAAATTTAGGAAGAGAATTTATGCACATTTGTATTGTATCAAGAAAAGGGATGAAAAAAATGCTTTGGCAAAGCATGTTATTAACAAAGGAACAGAACACCAATTTAGATTTGGTATTTTAGAGATAGTTAAACCTAATCCTAGGGGGGGTAACATAAAAAATTATTTGTCATATAAGGAAAGTTATTGGCAAATACTAACAGATGCTACTACCCCTCCGGGTTTAAATGAGAGTATATCTATGAAAAGTATATTAGAACATTTTTAATATACTGCACAATATTAACATTGGATTTCACATTTCATAATTTTTAATGTGTTTTAGGTATTGTATGTTAGAATTTATGATGTGTTTTTAATGAAAAGACTTTCAGTCTTTTTGATGTATTTTAGTGCATATCACTTTAATTTTGTGTAGTATTTAGTTTTGGCGCCAAAATCAAAATATATAAGTTACAGAATTTTATTCTTAAGATGTTCTGATGAAGCCTACATTATGAGTAGGTGAAAGCGCTTAATGAATGATTCAACGAGTATTGTGCAATAAATATTTGTGGTTTTTAACATTCGTGCTATTTGGACTATCTGAGTTGTCTCTCCTGTGATTACAAGGAAGTTTCCACAGACGTGTACGCATCTTTGGCGTTTGTGCAGGAGTTTAACACGCCATTTGTCAAGGGAGTTTGTGTTTAGCTGCACTAGTTCTATAGTATGGGATACATGAAAGGAGACATAGAGGGGCTCTCAGATTGTGTAGCCCAGGCCAGCATGTCCCTGACCCTGGGCAGTATCCCACCCTCATCAAGTATGATGCCACAATACTGGCTCCAAATGATCACCCTTGATAATTTGCCTGGTTACCGGTGTCAGTCTGAGGGGATCCAATTTCCTCTTGCCTGGGATGACATGCTTGGCACGCCACGCCCCTTCACAAGGGATGGCTCGCACCTGTCGCCCCTGGTCTTCAGGAGTTTGGCTAAGGCTCCTGCCACCCCCACAGTGCCCACTGCAGGTAAGGCTGGAATGATAAACCTACCACCCTAGACTACAAACATGGAGAAAAGAAAGGGTAATACTGCTCAGTGCCAGTAGTCTACGCCCAAGATGCACGCCCTCAAATGCCCTCCTCAGTATGGAGGACATCGATGTCAGTGCTGTGAGTGAAACATTGTTCAGGGCTCCTGAGAGCACCCCAGCACTATCAGGTCTTACCTCATATCACGCGTTCAGGACCATAACCCGGACCAAACACAGAAGGAGGGGGAGTCTCCATTTCCATGAAGGATACCCACACCTCCAGGTTGGCAGAAATGCACGTAGCAGCGGGGACCATCCAGGTGCAATGAACCATGGGTAGGACTGCCCTACAGTTTGTTGCATGCTACAGACCACCCTCCCAAACCCAGGATACCTGCACAGCCTTCCTGAAGACACTGGGGAGTATAAATGCTCTCACAACACCATCATATTGGGTGACATCAACCACCCATACATAGACCAGGAACATTACTCAGGACACAACACCCTACACCAAAGGTTCCAGGTGTTCATACACCCAAATGCTGTGGAACAACCATGCACCAAACCCACAAGGGGAGGAACTATAGTAGTCCTGATCATCACACATGGGGGCGACATGCTCCACACAGGATGTACATCCCTCAACGGTGAGGTCAGACCATATAGTGAACTCACTGGGGATCCGCATCCTGCACCCAACACCAGCAAGGGAGACCACAGTGAAGACCTCTCCACAGCGAACCCCACACGATATATGATTGGTGTGGTACCCTACAAGGCCTCCATGCCAGTGGTAAACACAGGCCATGCTGCTGAAACCCTTACAAATGCCTTCTATGAGCACCCCCAGGAATGTCTGGATCAAGCGATCCCTGATAACATCAGGACCTTGTCCACCAAAGGCAGGCACATGGTCTGGTGGACCCCAGCCATTAACAAACCGTACAACAAGAGGTGAAAGCTACTACATGACAGAGCAATATCACTACCAGGGAAGGCATCACTGGTTAATACTGGCGTTAACATACGATCACACATACAATCATCCAAGGCCGCCTGTGGGACTGGACTTGCAAAGGACACATAAGACAACCATAAGGCCTTCCTTAGCTATGGTAGGAACATGGGTGGAAGCACACAGTTATGCTTGGAATTAGTCCAGAATGGTACAATGATCACTGAACCCACAGACATTGCCAACAAACTGGCAGACAGGTTCCGTGCATACATCTACCCTCCCTCACCCCCCAAGTGGGGACGTATCTATCCCACCAGAGCCTAGCCTCCCAAACATCTCGAATGCCCAGGTGAGGGCTGATATCTGTAAAGCAGTGAACACAGCATCAATGGGACCAGATGGTGTCCCCAGCTGTGTGCAACACAACCTCAATGAGGGCCTCACCCCGCACATAAGGCTGCTGTTTAATCTCAGCCTTACTACAGGCTACATACCCGATGGATGGCATACGGCAACTGTGGTCCCACTCCACCAAGGCAGTGCTCCTATGGACTCTGTACATCCCTGCCCTATAAGCTTGACAAGCCTTGTCTGCAAAGCTATGGAGGGGTCCATAATGGAGCCCATAAATAAAGACATTGGGGAATGACAAATACTGGGACATACCCACATCGGCTTAGTCAAGGGCAGATCCTGCCTCCTGAACCTGGTCGACCTGTTTGGAGGAGTCACTAAGGCCATTGATGGGGGTACGTCTGTTTGCACAGACTACCGTGACCTGGTGACAGCGTTCAAAGCACACTCCATGCGGGCATCATAGAAAGGCTCACCAGCGTAGATGTAGAGACATATGCCACACGATGGGGTGCCAACCGGATGGAGGTCAACACCCACAGGGTTAGTGTTCCTGGTGGCATGTCAGACTCCAAGCTGGTCCAGAGTGGTGGCCCACAGGGCTCAGTCCTGTGCCCCCTCCAGTTCGGCAGTCAACTTTCCGATGTGCTTGCAAACATAGGGGGATTGTGGCAGACAAGGTATGCAGATGACTGCAAACCGGCCACCATACTCAACACACCATCAGACACGGACATTCACCTGAGGTCTCACAGAAATGGATAACTGGTGCCAGAGTCATGGCCTGAAGCTACATGCCAGGGAAGGTATAGACCTACCCTTTGGGAAAGACATGTTCACCCCGAATTACCACATAGGTAGTAATCCATTAAACATGGTGGATGTGATCAGGGACATGGGTACCAGACCTGTCAGTAACCTCTCTTAACACTCACATTGCCAATGTGGTTGGGAAGACATTCCACTGTGCCCACCAGGTCATGAAGGGATTCAAATCCACATCAGGGGAGGTCATTGTACCCCTGTACTCTTCACACATCAGACCAATGATTGGGTACAACGCCACATTTGGAATGTGCCTAACCTGACACCTGCAGCACTCGGAAGGACCTCAAACATTCCACAACACAGGGATAAAGGTGCTGAAACATATGTCACACGCTGGCTGCCTGGGGGACTCCGGCTGTATACCTTCTCATACCGTCTGCTCCGAGGTGATCTGTGCCTGACATACACGGCCATGTCCGACCTGGGTGTCATGGACATGTTCCACCTCCTAGGATCCAAACAACCACGGGCACCAGAGCAACTGACAGAAACCTCAACACGGACATAAATAGGACATGCTGGAGGGACAGGTTCATCGCCCAGAGACTCCCTACACCATGGAACAGATTCCCAGCCCTTGTGAAGCACAGCCCCTCACTGACTCTGTCCAAGAGTAATCCTGACATGTGGATGGGAGATCATAGGTATGCCGCAGGCATCATCTCTGTGTCACTGCTGGACAGAGGGACAGCAGACCAATGGATATAGTATCCTCATCCTAAGGGGTGGTGAAAGCCACACACACTCTGGCTAGCCTTACACATGCCGTAGGGCACATAGCCTGGTATGTACCTATGCACCTACATACCTATGTAGGTGTCCAGGCAGGTTGCAGGTACCTGTGGTATGCTGATTTTGCCAGATGTGCCTGTGGGTAACCCACAGCTACACGTGGGGGACTGATAACAGTGCTCCCAGTAGGCACATGCAAGTACACCATATGAGGCATACAGGTTAACAGAACCAACATGGTGCTACACATGTAACCGTCACACATATCGTGTACACAGCTCAATGTATGCTGCACCTGCACTACATGGTATGTCTGCTGCATGATGACAGTACACACCCACGTCACATACGCACCTGTCACTTGTCATACACAACCACTGCAACATACACATCACACACTATGCATACAGGTATCACATACACCTCTCACTATCTTGTCCACCCTGTGCATCAGAATGTATTTGCATAACTGTGCACCGATGGTGTGGATGACAGTGATGCGGCAGAGCCTTCATCATATGCACAGGGTGATATGTGTGCCAGGGGCATAGGCTGTACCAATGGATGACATCATGTGTGTGTGTAAGGGCCGGTGCATTTACTGGGCATGACTGTGCAGAATGCATGTGGATGTGGTGGAGCCCTACAGTTGTGTCTGCTGTGTGTGGGTATGTGTGTACACAGTTCAGCCATCTGTGATGCCTACACGGGGTATACTTGGCAGCCCCAGACTGTACAGTGCAGGTTGTACGGCTCACTGTGTCCGTCTGTGGCCACGTGACCCGTGCCTGCCTGGGGTCACACGGGCACTACCGGGTAGAGGTATGGAGTGGCCACTCTCCGATGACACATGTCCACTGGAACCGTGTCCATGCTGGGACCGGCCAGGGCCACGTCCATGTGGCCTGCTGTGTCCTGGTGTGGTTGGTGTAGCACCAGCTGCACTGCTGCTGCTACCGGCACTGTGTGAGTGGGCATGAGAGGTGGCACGCACACGTCGACCTACACTAGGTGGTGTTGATGGCCTATGGCCACGTGTCCTACACCTCACCCCTACCAGGTGTTCCAGCACAGACAGCTCACGCTCGCGGATTGACATGCCTCGGTCGAGGATTCCAACCATCTCACCTAATCGCCTATCCAGTACATTAGCAATCTGCTGTTGAGCATTCGCCAATGACTGGATGTTCTCATTTAGGGAATGGATTGCAGCCCTCTGCAGCCTCTGCCCTTCTTGGTTCTGCCATTCAGCATGTGCCTGTGCCGCCATTACAGTCTGGAACATGCGTCTGGTGATACCAGCTGCTGCACCCTGTACACCAGGTGCATGTCTGCCAGAGGTCCTCCTACGAGCAGCACCAGCCACATGCCTGTGTGGCACATCACCAGTTATTACGCTGCCGACATGGTGTGTACCCACACCTTCTGTAGCCACCACACATTCCTGCTCAATGCCAACAGACGCTGACTGTCCTTCATCTATGGGCAACGGTGATGTGGTATGTGTCGACATCAGAACCATGTGCGGAGATGAAGGGGACATAGGTGGGATGGTAACCAATGGCACAGCTTCTGCCCCTGACAACCCTGCCTGTGCCTCATGCATATGGTCATCACCGCTAGTATCTGTAGGGACACCAGCATCAGATGGACCGCAGGAGGGGAACGCAGCTACACCACCTGTGAATACAAAGACATACTGTAAGATACATTACACACATGCAGACACTCACGCAGACACACACACACACACACGCAGACACACACAGACACGCACACACACGCACACACAGACACACACACACACACACACACACACACACACACACGCAGACACACACACGCAGACACACACACATGCTGACACACACACACACACACACACACACACACACACACGCAGACACACACACACGCTGACACACACACACAGACACACACACACGCAGACACATCATGCATGTGATATTGCAGATGGCATGCAGCATTCCCACACCACAGCTCAGTGAATGCAGGCCGACATTAATAGTGGTAGTATGCATACTGCCCTGGGGTGCACACTACATCAAGCAGGTGTCATTTCAGTAGGCATGCAGTACACACATTCATGGTAGTTTGCATGCATCACCGTGATACACTGTGTGGCCACAGGCAGGTTAACAGTACACAAGGCTGGTGTCACTTTGACATGTACTCTGCCAACATGTGCGATAACATGTGTACATGTGTCAATGGTGTCCCACCACATGCACCACATCATACTTGACCTCACAGTACAGTGTTATGTGTACAGGCTACAGATAGAATGCATGTGTAACAAAGATGTCTGTGCAGGTGTGGTTGGTGTGAGCCATGTACATAGCTATACAGTGGGGAGTACAGGCACTGTGCCACTGCATGGCAGCAGGACACAGGTATGTTTCTGTGCGATGCATAACATGGACGCATTGCATTGCCATGTCTGCAACACAGTCATTCTGTTCCACAGCACATATATGGTAGACATTGGTGGCACCTCCGGTGGCTGCAGACAGGCATTCCGGTTGTCTGGTGTACCACATCAAATGTACAGGTGGTCCACTACAGCTATGATTGCACTATGTGTGGACAATGTGCAACGGTGTCTATCCACTCCAGATGTACTGTGTGGCAACATGCCTGTAGGTATCACCCATGGCCATGTTTGACTGGGTCATGGACAATTGTGTGTGATGGGCATCGTGTACCCATCCCTGTCGCGGCCCATGTGACATACACCCATACAAGTCGGAGGTGTCACAATCCAGAGGGCTATGCAGACAGTGTGGATGTCTGCTATGTCGGGTGTAGGTCATGTCATGGTGTGACAATATTGCAGACAGGACACCACGTGCGTGGGACATGTCATGTGCCGTGTCACAATGTGTGCACACAATGCAGGGGCATATGTTACATTGGTAACACCTGTGTGCTGGCCAGATCACAGCTCACTATGTGGTACTGTGTGCGTTCCACAAATGGCATTCCAATGCATACTACATATGCAGCCATTGTACAACACCTCCACCATTGTATGCATAGCTGACTGCACATATCACACTGACGGGTTCTGTGGTTTCATGCCGGTGTATACTAACGGTTGTATCTACTGTACATGGGCGGCGTGTGTGTCAGGTGGTGCAACCTGTATACCGTGACTGGAGCTGAACCCAGGTGTGCATGTCATACCTGGCCACATGGCGGATATCTATACACTGTAACATGCCTGTTACTAACAACAGTCTCACCTGTGACGGACCCATGGCTGTGCGACACGCCAGAGGTACCTGTATAGGGGTGACACGACAGTATAAACATTATCCATGACTGTAGCCACAGTAAGCACTGTGCATGTCACATCATGTACCTGTGTGGTAGCATGTGTTATGCACATGTCTGCAAACACAACGTAGCATACTGTAGTATGCGGCTTGTGTGGCCATCTACCTGGCATGTGTTGGTACATTACGTGGTGTACTGTGACACCCACACCTACGACAGTTATCATACACATATGCAAGACTGACTTACCAGGCAGCTCCAGGCTCGTTGGTTGGGAGACACCCACCTCCACGATGGCAGCGAGTGTTTCTGCATGATGTTCCCTGGGTGTCCCCAGACTGGCCAGGAGCTCCTCCGTGTGTGTGAGTGGGGGCTGGGTTGGTGGCCCACCACCTGTTCTGCCTTGTTCTCTGGCGATTGTGGCGGCACGCTGTTTCGCGTGCCGTATTAGGTCCGTGCAGTGTCGGCGTATCTGCTGGTAGGTGCGGTTGTTGCCACCCACATCGTTCACCCTCCTGCGCATATCCTGCCACAGGTCATCCCGCTGCTGTGCTTGCTGTGGAACATGGCTGAATAGCAGGTCATAGTTGTCATGGAGCAACGGTATGATTACGTCATCCTCCTGGCAGCTGAAGGCTGGCAGCCGTGAACGAGGCATTATCTGTAAGACATAATGATGGTGACAGGTCACATTTACACTGATGTACTGGCATACTGCTGGACATACATTGCTATGACATGTACGACATCTGCACAGTAATCTCTGCGATGCATCATGGCACTGACACAGCTGACGTGTTGCTGTCACACCGTTAAGCAGCGGGTATCATATCATATCTGTGTGTCAACTCATCACACTGTACACACACCATGTTGATGGTAACATGCTGTGGACATGTGTACCTGCCTGCACCTGTGTTCATACCAGTTGGCACATGTCCCAATGTGCACACAGTTCTACTGTTCACCTGGATGCTGTGTATATGTCACTAGGCATCACGGACGCAGCCATTATGGACGTCAGCGGTGGCATTGCACACAAACACCTGGACACCTGTACATGCATGTGTTGTGCCATGTACATCTACACAGCACTGTACAGGTGTTGGACAACCTGCCACAGCTCACCTGTATTGCATGTGTGATACACATGGGACATTGTGTAATCATATGACATTAGCAGGGATGGTCATACATAGCATGTGTGCGCACACATTGTACACGCCAACACACAACACCTGTGACACCACAAGGTGCATCAGTGCCACATTACTGCTCTGGACGGTTGATAGTGCAAGTGTCATTTGGCCATCGCACCATGTATGACTGTGATAGCACATGCAGCCTTGCTGGACAGGGCTGCATGGTATGACAGGGTATGTCACATACATGGCACAGGGATGTGTCACACCTGGGGGGGTACTGATATTGGGAGGGTGGCTGTCCATGCCATATGTCATTGCTATGTGTATATGGACATTACACATGTCTATCATCATGGTGTGGACAATGGCCTTCTGCAAGGTAGGCAGCATGCTGCTTGGTGGGGGTATGGTGCATGCTGGTATCGCACATCCATGCATACACATTACCCCTGACAGGTGCTATGTGCTGTGATATTGTTCAACACAGTGCTGTATGTGCCCACACGATGATATCCCGTGCACATGGATGGTAGCCTGGCCTGACATGGGTACCACATATGTCTACATCCAGTGCCTGCTGCCACCGCCATGTCAGCAGGTGCACCACACAGCACCATCCCTCCCACAGGGACCGTGGTGTTGGGCACAGCATAGGTATCCATTTATGGGGACAGGGATGTTCACATAGCAGGGGCACTGATGGTATCATCCATCGGACCATACACGTATGACGCACACCTCACACACCCAGCCCATTCAGTATGTTGTTCACAACACTGACACAGCTATACTACTAGGCCAGGGGCATTTCCAGACATACATACACAGATGCATGAACATCTGTCTGTGGCATGGGCTACAATGATGGTGGGGTTCAACACATACCATGTTTGACTGTGGCTGGCGCAGATGTTCTGTGCACGTGTCTACAAGGTGAACCTGTTCTACAGTAGCCAGCGGTGATGTGCTGTGCACATGTCAATGATGCACATTGTGTTGGTGTCTGTCTGTCAACAGGCCAGTGGTGGAACACACAGGGCTATTAGTGATCACATATGCATGCCGCCCTGTACAGCTGTACTGCTAACATCTCAGGTGCTAATGTGTCATGGACATGCACACCTTACCCGGACAGGTGGTGGTGGGTTGCCACCCATACCCATCTCCTCTTGTGGGTTGCTATAATCCAACACCCTCTTTGTATTGTATGTTCAAGCTATGCACCTGTGTGGGACATGTGGGCATGCAATGCACTACTGCGTACCTTTGCACCCATTGCACAACATGTCACACAGGTACACTGGCAGCCATACACTTCACAGCTTGGTGATGGTACAACAGGTGTTGTACACACATAACACATATCCTGTGGGACATGGTCATATGTACAGGCATGTGCAACAGTCACATACCACTGCTACCCCTATATGACGGATATGCAGTACATGTGGCGGTACAGTGACTGTCACATGTAGTCATGCAATGCCCCCCTACCTACATGGCGTGGTACTGCCTGTGGGGGATATGCGTCTGCATCCATGCTGTGCCCATAGCTGACAGTTGTACATCGATATGTGCAACATACCTCAGTTGGTGTTCTCATGGGTGCATGTTCAACATGGCTCCGCATTGTTTGTGTCTGTCACACAGTCATTATTGTACATGGTTTACATGCCAGCCATGGCTTGCTGTATGTGATTCCATGTACTTCATTGGGATACCATCATTATACATTATAACAGCGTATTCCAGCCATCACATAGCCTTCCTAGATGACACTGTTAGCCAGCCAGTAGTAGGTGTTCCGCCATCTGCACATAGGTCACACAGTACGAGGGCGGCTGACACCCATTCTGGGGACAGGGTGCTGACAGCTGTGGATGGATGTGATGCTGGCGACAACCATGACTGCACCTGATGGTCACATCTGGATGGGTAACATTCACAACACACACCTATCTTCGCATAGTAACACATCATCTCCAACAATGGGCATTCCTGCCAGAACAATGTGTGCAGTATGTCTGTATGACCACTGTAGGCACCACTGGTGGCCCCCAGCATGGCAGCCAACAGCACCGGTGTATATCCCATGGAACCATGGGTTACACCATTCACAACACACCTGTGTCAGATGACCCTGTTGTGGATCACAGTGCAGTTCCACACATCATGTTACACTAGGCATCATGCACTGTTATGTTGCGGACGTGTGAACAGCTGTGCAACTCAACATATGCACACATGACACATCACCTGGTACAACATATCTCTTATTCAACGTGTTATTGTGACCGCCCTGTGATGGCATTACACAGGCTACGTGTACTGGGACATGTGACGGCTCACCGGTGTATTCACCCTCTGGGTGTGTGTCTAGCCGAGTGTACAGTAGGCAGTGGTCTGAACACAGGGACAATGTACATTGACCTACTGTGTCACTGCAACAAGTGCCTATGCTCATACTGTACTTATACAGGCATGTGGTATCTGACCGCTATGACAGTCCTGGTCGACCACACTGCTGTGGCACACATGACCTGCGGCCATATGCCTGGGGTGTGGAGCACACATGTACATCTTCACATGCTATACTGCCTCTGTGGCGGTGTCACATGACTGTCTCCAGCAGGGCTGTAACAGGCAGGCACGGCATGGGGTCATGTGGGACAATGCTTGCACCTTCCACTGTGCTGCACACAAGCAAGGCACACACACTAGTGCACCACTCACATTTATCTGCAGTGACTGGGACCTGCCTCCATGCTCTGCGCAGCACACCTGCAAGTACAAATTGTACACGGATCGTACTTCCCGGGCACATACCTGGACTGCAACATACACAGGTGAGGGGATCACACATCACACAGTGTTTTGCACACATCCTGGATAGTTGCCGAACACAATGCATCATAGGTGCTCAGTGTGCAGATACCCATGTTTGTAACCGCTAGACACATTGTAACACACAACAGAGTTTACATTGTACACCACAGGTTACATGCTGTCTGTGTTGTTATACTGTACATTGGGCCTCAGACAGCTGATACTGCCATGTGCTGACAGCAACCCACACTTCCCTAGAATGGACACCCATGTACCTACACATGCTTAAGGCATGCACTCCACCCAGCTGGATGACACATTACACAACACATACCATACCTACACTACCCTCAGCATGCACATTACCTCCATGTGTCTGGTGTGTTGCACCTGGGGTTATCCCACCTTTGGTGGATGAACACATATGCTTCATGGCCCTGCTAGCCACACCCTGGACACACACCCATCGCAGCATACATGGAACATGTGTGCTACAGCAAGTACTACTGACGTCTGCTGACAGCAGTTGTTAGTGGCATGATACCCTGGCAGATGGACAGTGTACATACCTATGCTGACACATACCACAGTGCACTTCCGTAGCATGTACACAATGGTAGGGACCATGCTATTCCACACAGAGACATGGTGGTACTGACCTTTTCACAGGCGCCACAGTGGTGGTCATGTTCCATGCACATCTGATGTATGGGCACATGTGCAGGCTGTTGCACGGTGGTGTATATTCACATGTGTGGGGTGCATCACTTGTCAGCCATGGTGGGTCCTTGAGGTCCATCACATGCTCCAAGTCTAGCTACCTACACATGACTGCCGCACATTGCAGTGTGGGGCCTCAGGCAGTGTGGTGGTATGTCTGTGTTGTTTGGCTACATCCACATTCAATGTCACATACAATAGTCACGCAGGATTGCAGACAGAGATAATGTTGGCAACGTGCCAGGCGATGGTGTACTTACCAACAATACACACTCTTACTCACTACAGGGTTGCAATCCATACATGGATATCATAGTGTCCCTGTGGACACATACATGGTGCTGACATGCACACATTATGTCCTGGGACACTGGCCCGATGTCACCTTCCGATGTCCCTAGCTGTTATGTCCCGCCAACCTGTTTGGTATGTGTCTCCAAACCAGCCCACTATATTCACTGCTAGCCTGTTGTCGGACATTGTGTACCTTGACCACCGCACAGCCGCATCTATCGCACTACCCATGGGTGGCACTGCATTGCACGTGTGGGACTGCATTCATACAGCCATGACTGGACCGTTCTGTATGGCACTAAGGCACATCCTCACGAACGTGCTTCACGCACACATTCATGGCCTCCATGCCTTTCCTGGCACGTTTGTTGGGCTTCTGTGTGTAACGGCACGCCACATACACTTGCTGCCCACCTGTCGTACCATTGCATGGGTGGTTGGGGTGGTACGGAGGGCAACACATCAGACGTTGTCCTCACATTGCCCTTCAGCACCATTCCACGTTCTGGTGTTGGCAACGTACACATCCACCTGCACATCATACCCTGTGTCTCAGGATGTTAGGCTATATAACTCCTGGACAGGACACACAGTGGTGCAAGCATATCATAGTACCTACTACATGTCAGGTACATATGGCATTACACAGTCCTCAGTCATGGGTCCCCTCATGTTCACTATTTGCTTACATACACAACATGCTGTCACAGAGTACTGTCCATGCCTATATATCCCACATCTACATACCTGGCGCCATTATAGCTCCACCAGCTCATACCGATAATGACCATACGGGTGTCAGTGTGGCAGATACATCGTGTGGGTGTCATGGCATCAGGATGCATGACACATGGTGCATGCACATCACCTTTGCATAGCAACATTCACCCACTGACTATCACATGGATACTGGCCCCATACATGCATATCACATTGTACATGGTTGCTGTACACACAAATGCCCCACACGGTCCTGTGGTTACTGTATTCCACTTTGGCATGGATACACTTATGCAGGGCCACACCTATCTGTACTGTGTGTGATGCTGGTACATAGGTAGCCATTGTACCTGTGGCATACACACATCTACACACGGTCAAGGATACAATACCACATTTATGGTGTACCTTCCACAACGGATACGACTTTACATGGCACAGCATTATCATGCCACGATGTGTACTAGGCTTGGACAGTTTACATATGCGGCTGACAGACGGAAAACACATCTGTACACATCTGCATACCACATATACAGGGGTGTCTTCTGCTCTGACACGGACCATGTCCTCTGCATTACTGATGGATATACTCCTCATACATGACAATTGCAGTGGGCAGTGTGAACGGACTGCTCATGTATATGTGCACACATGCCACACTGCATGGGCTGGGCTTCTGTGTTACTTCCGCAGACACAACACACACCATGCTGTGGAACATAGGTCCTGTGCACATCCCACAGGGACACACAGTGGCACTGTTCATGTGATAGCTCCCTTGCTGTTTGAGTGACACGTAGTCATGGTACCACCACAGCAGCAGTACTGTGTAAACATGCAGTTGACACCCGCCTCTGCTGTTCACAGGACACTACCATGGGGGGGTGACACTACTGTGTACACTGCACATGTGTTTACACATGGACCTGCCAGACTTCATTGTTGCCCACAATGCCCCTGCTACAGACCGTTTGGGCATGGTTACTTGGTGTTCCTTCCATTTCGGATGGCTATGATGCTACTACTCTGTCCCATACCTACAGGCCAAATGTATCCTGTTATTGTACATACCAATAGGCAATACCTCCATTATGCATGATATGCCTGTGATACTGTGTATAATGTCTGTCATATCCACCATGACAGATTTACATTACACATAGTTGACATAGTATCCCCTACTGCAAGGCATACATGCACGTCGGGCGCACATTACGTATGACATTGACGGTATATGCCGATACACATGTGTGCTGTGACAGTATACATACATGTCCTATCCCCTGCTATGGCACTTCCTTGTTGGACATCCCCTGCCAGCATAGGCATGTGGTCTGGCATTGTTCTCTCTTATGCCCCCCTGTGGCAGCCCTTGTGGTGTCTCGGCTGTGTACATGATGTCCCACTGCTGTGCACATGGTGTTCACAGTCGTTGGTATGCTCAGCAGGATAGCACTACATAACCACCTTTCACCACTCTCTGCATTATGGACAAGTATCATTACTTACAGACACCATTCCCATACAGTACAGCTTCGTCATACACATCATGCATTACGCACCCGTACATATCGTGTGTTCTACATACCTTGTCGGTGTTTCGTTCCGTTTTTCGTTCCGTGTATCGGTATTCCTATTTATTACTCTTTCGGTTGTACACTGCTGGTTCGGTATGAGCATACGGTTTGAATATCCTGGGAGTCATCCTTATATCCGTCGATACCTGCAACATGTGGGTTCATCCCACCAATTGCTGTTCCTCAGTGTGTACTTGTGCGCATATCACCTGTGCATCTACTCCATTCGGACATTACGCGTCATAGCTGGGGTATAGTTGGATTCCTCACCTGGGCGTTGGCTATTTGCCCTACCTTCGTGGAGATGGTCTGTATTGTGTTTTGTTATGTGTAACTGCAGCCGCTATGTGTGGCGAGAGGTACAATTCGCAGTGGTGTTAGCCGTGGATTGTGTGTGTTGGGTATGGTATTAGGGTCGACATGTGGGTGTCCCTGTCCTGATGGTGTCTGTTGATGACGTTTTGCATTCGGATGTGTAACATAACTGTTGTATTCCTTTAAACAACGCATGCAAGTATGCATCCGCTGTTGATTGTGTTTCCCACGCGAGATGTTGCGGTTATGCAGATGTCATTGACTGCCTGTATGTTTGTGCTGCTATTACGGCATGTATCACTTTAATATGTACGATGGGGGATATCGGAGGTTGTAGGTGACGGATACGGGTTGTGGGCCTTGCATCTCTACATACACGGTATGGTTGTCTGTGTACTCCATCCCTGCCTGGGGAGTTGACAGTTAATTGTCTATTGGTCTGGGAGTGTAGGTTGTGTTGTTATCATGTGGTGTTGGTATCGCCTGCGTGTGTGCTTCATGCATGTATTCCTCCGTCACATCTGTGGTATATCGGCGGTTGTTTGTACGTGACGACTATCCCTTGCCATTCTGTCCCGGATATTTACAGTCATTGTGGTCGTGTTCTTGGGATGGCCTGTTTGCCAGTGGTTGCCACCTATTCAGGTGGGGATTGCTTGTTTGACACTTGTAGAACACACAGCGGTATTTACGGGCCGATACGTGGCCACGGTCAGTACCGAGGTAGCACATACGTATTTCCGCGGTACATACCTATTGCTGTGTGACTTTGCCGACGTATCGTTTTGCAATTAGCATATCGGTGTCATACATATGATCATGATTAGTACATACATCCTTTCCATTTCCTGTGGGGTATATCCCTGTGCTAAATTCTGGGACATTGTCACTTTGCATCGTTATACGTCGCCACACGCCTAGCCAGGGTGGGGCACTCACTACTACTTTGGGACTACTGGTGTACATATGCCTGTGGCTACTGTACTGTATGCCTACACATATTATTCCACTCTGCCTCTAACATGGCACCAACATACACATATTACAGAGACACACACATTACACTCGCACAGCGACAAACACGGCACCCTCACTGCACACATACACATACTACGGCACTCGCGGGGACGGTCGCACACAGTGCCTGCATGGGCCGCATCACCGGTGGCGGTGTCTACCTCCCCCCTCATATCCTCATCGTATTACCCACGCATGTACTGTTACTGTACTGTGGCCTGGCGATCATTCAGACTCGCGGTTATGCATTTCTGTATGTTGCCCTTTCCATGGTTGGCGGTATCCTCTTCTGTTAAACCTCCCGGATGCTCAGGTTGTCGTTTCACTATTTATACTATGTACAGATCTCGCGTGTTACATCTCTGTCACCTTACATCCCTCTGATTCCCTGTCTTACCTGTAGTACTTATATGTATATGTGTACACATATTTCTATATATGTAATTATATCTATCTACATATATGTATATGCACATATATACATGTTTATATGTATACACCTTGCGGCGAATGTGGCAGCATACAGCAACGCCGTCTGCTGTAGGACCTGCGTATGGTTCAGGTGCTGGCGTTCCATGCTCTGCTGGCTGTTGGGTGTACAGTGTTTGGGGGCTGCCTATGTTGGAGTCACACATGGGGCCACCCATACGGTACACTTTACGGGTGGTCATGTTTGTGTGCCGTCCATTTCACTGTGTGTGCAGGTTGGGAGGTGTCAGTCCATGGGGCCTACGCTGTCAGAGTATGTGCTATACGCTCCCTCTTTGCCAAGGCATAGGCATATTGGGTATGCCTCCGTCTGCCTACTGGGGCTGGCACAGTGTGTTCATGGTCCTAAACCCTCTGTGCCTGGACTGGCCTTGGCAGTTGTGGTGGGCTTTGTGGCCCTTCACCATTATGTCCCTGCAGCAGCTGCTTCCGCAGGATCATATTATGTAGCATGGCACATACTATGAATATGTGGGCACATGTGCTTGGAGAGTACTGCAGGGCTCCACCGGATGTATCCAAGCACCGGAACCGTGATTTCAGCATCCCAAACACACGCTCTGTGATTATTATGGTTTGTGCGTGTGCCTCATTATGGCGTTCTTGCATGTGTGTGTGTGCATTTCTGATGGGGGTCATCATCCACGGCTCCAGTGCATAGCCAGCATCCCCCACAAGGTGGCCTTGTGGGATGTCCCCCCTGGTGAATACCTGGTACAGCTGTGAGGCATGCCAGATATGGGAGTCGTGGAAGCTTCCAGGGCTGCCAGCACACACATCCATTATAATGCCCTGCGCATTGCACACGACCTGGCAATTGATGGAGGGGAATCCCTTGCGGTTTATGTAGCGGCTACCCTGCTCCCCAGGTGGTGACTTGATTTGTATGTGCGTACAGTCTATTGCACCCAGTACCTCCGGGTATTGAGCCACACGGTGGAAGTGTTGCTAGCCAACTCCTCCTGAGATCTGGGGAAGTATATATGCTCATTGGCATGTGGTAACATGGCATCCAGAAACTGGTGTAGTACCCTGGATGCTGATGCCTTTAAGATGCCCATTATATCCCCAGTTGGCCTTTGAAAGGTACCTGTGGCCAGTATTCGCAAGCTTACACATACCTTTGTGTCCACTGGGATGGGCTCCCCTCTGTTGTTTCTTGTTCTCAGGCGTGGCCGGCACAGCTCCACTATTTGCTGTAACGTGTCCCTATCCACCCTGTAACGCTCTACTATCTCCAGGTCTTGTAGCCCCTGGTAGGTTACCCTTGGTCTGAACACTCTCCTTCTCCTCTGAGGCCTACGGTAGTTGTCAGCACCCTCCTCCGCAACACCGTCTGTCTCTAACACATGCTGATGGATCACGGCCACGGCAGCACCCAACATGTACATTTTAAAAGTTCCCCGTGTGTTTACACCTATGGTGCGGCGTTTGGGAATACACGGCTGTGTGTTGTGTGCATTCACACTTTATACTGTTGTGCTGCACACCCGGTGATGTCATAGGGTGTGTCTGTGCGGCCGTATCTGGGGATTATCTTCCGTGTTTTACCATTGGCACTGCAACGCTGTTGCCTTTGGTGTTGCATTACCCTTGCCTGCAATGGATTACCTTTCGACCTTCCCTTACTGTTTCTGCACGTTGCACCTGCTATTTTCTGGCATGCATCCTGCAGAGCCCTGTCATGTGTAGTTTCTGGGACATGGCATATCGTGCATTTTGTGTGCCGCTGCCGTTATGCTGCCTGTCTGCTTGGCTCTGCTGTGTCAGGTCTTCACTCTTTGCAATCTACTACCTCCCCTACTTTCTTTGCATTCATATGCCTCCCCTATCCCGTTTTGCAGGTTTCTGCATGCAGAGTTGTCAGCTGCCGCCGATTGGCCTTCGTGGGTTGATTAGTGTTGATTGCTCATTACTACTCCAATTACACTGCTTCCGAATTTCCTCATATTCTCAACATCACCTTCCTGTTTCCAATGTTATTTGCGGGGCGAGCGTCACATGACTGGGTTAAGGGAACGTAGTCATCCTTGTGCACATGCACCTCTGCACGCATTGTGTGCTCTCAGCTCAACTATTTCCCCACACGCCGGTCCTGCGGCTGTGATGTGCAATGTACAGCCCAGGTTTGCTGAGCTCCAATGTGCTTCCTCCTACAGTGGCACACCCCTCTGCAGGTGACATGTATTCCCTCTGGGCCACTCCTCGGTGTATTACCGCTGCGCCGTTTGGTACAGCCTTACGCCGTGGGGGGTTTGCGATTCAGTATTATCTGTCTCATTTGCATGGCATTGACTACTAATTCATAGTTACCACGCCGAACACTGCTGCGAGTCCTTGGCAACCCTTGCACTGTGGTTGTGGCTTTCCATGCATACCATGGTGTATTGTGGCTGTGAAGCTGATGTGTATTACGCTGCTGTTTTATAACATTGTCATATTATTTCATTGTTTTGCACATTCCGCAGACATGTCCTGGGGCTCTGCTGTGAGTTTCTGTGGACATACCATTTATGTTATTATTTACATGTTGTGCATGTTTTTTTTTGACATTCTCTGTGTCTTTCGCCATTGGCATATGGCAACAGTGTGATACCTGACGCTGACAGCCTTCCGTTACTCCTATGTTATCTTTGGGAAAATGTAAACCGTTTTTTTTTGGTTTACATTGCCGTAGCCTTATGCTACGCCTGCGCCACTTTGTGGATCGCTATATGCCTTCATTTGCATGGTGCAACACCGCACATGGGGTGTTTAGCATACCTACGCCGGAGGCGGCGCAGATCTGGCGCACGCCGGTAGTGCACGGGGGTCGGATCATACCTGAATCGCTCGGCGGCCATATTTGGCATTGTAACGCCTACGCTATGCGTGCGCCTGGCGCAAGGTTCATGAATCCCGGGGTATATTTATAATATTATCTATTATAGTTATTCCCAAGTAATTACTTTTCTTTTCTTTAACAATATTTGGGATGTTATTCTTAATTATGTTTATCTGTAAAATATTTGTCTTGTTATCATTGCTAAAAAAGTTGCAGATATAGATTTTTATTATCACTCAGTGACAATAAGATGTCATCTGTAAACAACTAAATTTTAGAATTTGAATTCTCCATTATTTTAATACCTTTTATATACATATTTGATCTAGTAAAGTTAGCAAAAGGTTCCACAACTAAGGTAAAAAGCAGAGGTGAAAGAAGACATACTTGTTTAATTCATTTTAATACTTGTATAAAATCAGATGTAAAAGTACCTATTTTGACATATGCAAACGATTTGTATAGAGAAGATTAATAAGATGTGCAGAATTAAAAGAAAACTTGTATTTTTCTAGAAATAGCAAAATATATTTCCAGTTGACTGAGTCAAAAGCATTATTTTTATCAGGACTCAATAATGTTAAGTTCTCATTTTTTATTTTTTGCATAGGTGATTATTGTAATTATTCTTTGAATATTATCAAAGGTGTTTCTATTTAAAATAAACCCAGTTTGAGCTTCATTCATCACAGAAGGTAGAATGTGTTTTAGTCTATCAGCATGGATTGCCATGAATAGCTTTTAATCTACATTTAGAAGTGAAATGGGTCTGTATGAAGAGCATTGAGTAGGATCCTTGTCAGTTTTTAAAATTAGAGAGATAAGAGTATAGTTGCAAGAAGGGGGAACTTTAGTTAAGTCCTTAACTAAAGAAAAAAAAATGTATGCAATATGTGTAGGGCTTCTTTAGATAATAGCTTGTAAAGTTCAGATATAATTCCATCATTATCTTGTGCTTTACTGGACTTCAGTTTAGAAATTTGGGTTTGAAGTTCAGGCATATAAATTGGTTTCACAACACCAGCTCTTCAGCTCGAAAAGGAAAAAGGAATCCAAATGTAGAATACGACAACAGCCAGTTCACCAAACTCGATTTATTTGCTGTACAGTCTCTAGCGCCTCGGCTTAACAAAGCCTTCAAGGATTTGATTTATATTCTATATAAATTGGTTTGTCAATTCATTTCATTTGGTCATTTGATAATCTAGTTTTTATATGTTTTTTTTTAATAAAAATGTGATTGTTTCCTCTGGATCTATTAGTGTATTATTTGATTAATGTCATTGTAATAATCCCTGAATTCCTTTAGAATATTTTCTATTTCTGTTGCTTTTCTTTTCTTTAAATGCAAATAGCTTTATTTTATGTGAATGGATTTACAGAACAATTTTGTTTTGGTGGCTAGATTGTGCATAGACTTTGGGAAGATAGAAAAGTTAATTATTTTAAACTTTGCAAGATTGATTTTGGTTTTACGATTTAAAATTTCTAAGTATTTGTAATTTAGCTTATTAATCTCTTCTATATTATTGTTTTTATTCTTCTGATTATCTAACTTCCATTTATCAAGTTTTCCCTGTATATCATGAAATTCTTTGCCCCAATGCTTTTTTTATTTGATAGCCAATTAGTGATTCTACCAGATATGCTTTTAGAGTGTCCCATATATAGGTTTTTGAAGTATCCACTGTATTGTAAATTTCGATAAAGGAGGACATTTTTTTATGGAAATAGTGTTTAAATTCTTGAAAACCTGTTTTATATGCTGGTATTCTTCTTATTTTAACATTATTATTAGAGTTCAAAGACAATTCAAAGTGATTGCATTATGATCTGAAAATGGGCAAATTACAGTCTTAACATCACCCAGCTTGTCTACTAGTTCATTAGAGATATAAACTCTGTGTATTCTGGACTATGTTCCATGCCTTTGAGAATAATGCATAAAGATTAATGAATTTGTCTCTGAAAATACTTTTATATTGCTAAGATGAAATAATTCAGTAAATTTCATTAACTTTTTGCAGATGGCTGAATTTTCCCTTTTACTATTTGAATTAGTATCATTTAGTGATAATATACAGTTAAAGTCTCCTGCCAAATGATACTGCCTTTCGCATGTTGAATTATTTGCCCTAAATGTTGATCAAATGTTTTGACTCCTATTCCTGGAATCCAATACACTTTAACAGGAGTTAATATGTTCCTATTGTATTTTAAAGTAGCAGTACAAAATATGCCTTTATCATCTTGATATCTTCCCATAACTTCAGGCATAAATAAAGAATTCTTCCATAAAAGAGCTACTCCCTTTTTTTCAGATTATGTTGTGAACTAGACAGTATAGTGTAACTCTTAGTATTAAGTCTGTTCATATCTTCTGCTAATAAGTGGGTTTCCTGTAGAAAGATAACATGAAGAATTAAACAGTGTCAGATATCTATATACGTTACCTTTCTTGCTTCCATTTTTTAATCCATTAACATTTAAAAAATACAGTTAATAAATGTCTTGCATCATATTGATTAGGAACATATACTTATTTGTCATGGGTAATGACCCTCTGGTTAGAAAAAACGACTTATTAATGCTCATACAAATAATAAATTCTAATAGTAGACCTAGGAATAAAATCATTACATTTGGGGACACTTGTAAAAAGACAATAAGTAAGATTGTCATAAAACAATTACTTCTAAAATCCCTCCTATTCCTCATGGAGTCTAACACTCCATGATTAATAGTCTAACCATCGAAGGAAACCAACTCATCTAATATTCTGACTAAGAGTGAGAAAAAAGATACCCCCAAACCCCTCTACCACAAATATATATAACTCTAATAACAATTAGCTAAAAGTATAGCTGTATCTATAAATATTAATATAAATAAGTAGAACAGTTGTTACATTTTTAAACCTATTTACTAAAAAATCTTGTGTATATCAAATAAATTATTAGAGAACAACACAGACTATGTTTTGCTATTACAAAGATAAATCCCAAGCATTTTTATTTCTTTTAGCCTTCATATATTTTATCAGTATGCTCTGCACTTATACATTTTGCCATAAAACAAGTTAAATATTATATTTGTATTCATTTGCATCAATAATAACTTCAAACAATATATATTTTTTTCTATTTCAGTTCGTGTTCATGCTTTGTGTAACATATTAACTTTTCTTCTGCTATGCAAGCTTGTATAGCTATGTGTTGTTACAGTGAAATTTGATCTAATGCGCATTCAGAAGGCTCTACCTTTTATTTAAATTATCTTCCCAAAGCTGCCTGTCAGACCAGATCTCCAAGCTTGAACAGTTATATTCTGTCAGTTTGTGTGGGAATTTCAAGTTATCTCAGGATTTTTACCTCAAAAGCTTCACATAATCTAGTGAAAGAAGAAAGCCTGAGCCTGAGAGAAAGGAGCTTCATTTCTAAACCACAATGAAGCTCTTATCACACAATATTTGATATGTCTGTAGCGTAGGTGATATATGTGTGGACAAAGTACTGAGACACCAGTTTTGCAGTGCTTGAGGGCAGGTAACACATGGCTTTATTGTAAATGTGCAAAATATTGTTAGATTGGGCCTTCAGTTTGTTATGTTTCCACGTGTAATTTCATGCTATAGACAGGAAATGGACAGTAAACTGCAGTAATACATAATAATATTTACTTTTCTATTGTGCAGGCAGCAGGTTTGCATGATGGTTGGCGAAGTGTTTGCACATGCAAGATACACACGTTCTGCACTTCTACCACATTGCAAAAAGTATGAGAGTTAGAACTGGGTCTATGAAACACACCTGCTGCTTAACTGAATCTGTGGCAGCAGGTGTAAATGCACTGACCCATTTTTTTGAGCCCAGATGATACTGGGTTTTAATCCAAGTATATCTAATATTTTTAAAGATGTTTAAATAAACTGTGATGATGCAATGACAGGAATTCTTTAAAGTACATGTGTTGCTGTGTATTGACATAGCACAGCAGGGTTAAGCAGCATCACTGTCACTGCGCATTGGTGCACAATGCGAAACACTGTGCAATGAGACCAAAAAGTCAAAGGATCTATTGCTTTTTCTGCTACTTGTGTTGTGTGTGATTCAAATTGTTGACCAGATTATAGGTGTTAATATGAGGTAGAAAGGAAAGTGGTGAAATGGGGACCAAGCAGGGGGGAAGAACAAAGGGAAAACAATACAGGAATGTGGAGGAGGAAGGTAGGAAAGAACCATAGCTATCCATTTCTTTAAAAGTAAAAAGTGAAAATATGTGCAGAATATTACCTGAATTTGGACTGTCACCTCCTCAAAGATGGCTGACAACAATGCAATCATGTTTTATAGCTAATTGGACTGAATCAAGTGTGTCAAGAAGACACATGTGCGAAATGGAGAGCGATGCATGTGATTATTTTTTTGTTTGTTTGCTTTTTGTGGAACAGGCACCCTTTTTTAATTTGATAAGAGAGGACTGCTGGATAAGGGAGGTAGGTATGTCTGGGTCACATACGTTGAGTAGGTGAGGAAGCAAATGCAAACAATACAAGAGACAGGGATGGTGATGGGCACAAAAGGATGGGGAACACCATGACTGGGATGAGGGTGGGGACAACACAGGCTCATGGACATCAAGATTGAAAACAGTGAAAATCAAGTCCTCACCCTGTAGACTGTCAGCACTGTCCCCTTACTCCACTGGTGGCTGTAGTGCTTAACATCTCCTCCTACTATGGACCATGAGGGGGAGCAGCCTCTCCATCTGGCATATGCATATACCAGTAGTGCAATACATGACCCTGTGCACCATTTCTGGCAACTCAGTGTCAATGATGAAATCAACACCTAAGCCACTGCTCCCAGAGGGTACCACTGCACCAGGTTCTGGGACAGTACTATCTGATGGCACAGGTAGCATAGGGCCTGCAGAGGCAGTGCTGCCAGGTTGGCTCGCAGACATGCTGGGCATTGGTGTTGCAGCCAGTGGCACAGGAGTAGGATGATGTACTGGGGCTGGCCTACCTTGCTGTGCTGTGCAGGATTTAGTGATGTGGTACACATGGATAACTTGGAGACATTTTGATGACACATAATAGAAATGTAAAAAAAGAGAGATAAAGGTTGGGGTGAGAGAAAAAAAGAGATAAAATTAGTGCCATCATATGTGACATACAATGCATTAACACAATTATACAACTATTGTATCTGAAGTATTAGATTTAAGTATACATCCTAACAGATACACACTATACCACAGATGGCTGAAAGTAATCCTTGAAATGTGCATATATTGCACATATGTGAGTTCCAGTTATACAGATTACAGTTTACAGCATGGCGTGTGTGCCATTGGTATAAAGTTTTTAATTTAATGCAAATATTATTGAAGAAATATCAGTATTATATATTTGCAAATCATGGTATCTGAACCCACAACCTCTGACTATAGTCGAATATCGGACTCTTGCAAATGGTTTGTGCTACACACTAATGCATGCATACTTGCTTTTACAGTTTGAATATGCATGCTCAATTTGATGCAACTCTATAAAACACTAAAAAAACTATCTTTGACTTAATGCTATAATAACACCTTTCTTCTGCTGCATACATACCACTTGCTTCCCTCAGTCTCTCTAATTGAGCAACATGAGCCTGTTGATTGAACTCATGTTCAGTGAGAGCTGGGGAACGAAGAGAAAATAACAGAATAGCATTATGCATACCAGTCTTCCCTACATTTAGCTAAGTATTATAAGTACTCTCTTATTATCTTATTTACAAAGTTGTTTGATGTCCACAGTCATTCCTGCAACCAGTGGTTGAGAGTATCACTTTTTCTCATGCATAGCTCATTACAATGATGTCTGCATTGCTCGCCAATGTGTGGAATTCCAGTGGCACTGGAAGCAGACTGGCAAACTATTCAATGCCTCAGACTTGTACTGGGAGCCAGAATACTTCCCCTGCAGAATCATTTGGCTCTAGTGCTTTACCAGGAGTCCAATACATATCCTGGACTCCTGGACAACCCACCTTTGTGCTCTAAGGTGTGCACCTTCCTCCCCAATGCCAGCAATGTCTACCAGCCAAACTACAGCAATGGAAACTGATGTTTTCCCACCAATTCCAGTTATTGTGTGTATTGGTAGTGTTCAAACCCAAACAACAATGCCGTCCCTGTTTGCATGATGTTAAGCAGAACACAGCAATGCCAAGGAGGGAGGAATTAAATAACTGAAATTGGAAGGGTAATCTGACACTTGACTTTAATTTGAGGGGTATGTACTGAAATCATTCTACACACAAGCAACTGCAACATCATCTACAGTAATATGAAACCATACATCTGTTATTTGTCCATTGATGTGGTGCAATAAGTGATCACACAGCCAGTTATGAATATTGCTTGCAAATATACAGCTCTGTCTTACCTCTCTGTGTCTGTTTGTCATGTTTCCCTTTTCTGACCAGTAATCTGAGACATGCAGTCTGTAAGTCATTCTATATCATTGTCATTAAAATGTGTGAGGATATTAAATGGCAATAATATCATATGCAGTTGCCAACAATGAAGAGGAGGTTGGATGTTAATGAACAGAACCTGTGAATTGTGTACTGCTTTCTAACATTTCCAACCTTACATCTAACACTTTGTGTGTCTAATCTTACACATCCACTGGATGTAGGGCAGCGTGCAGGGCTGTTGTTTTCCTTCTTCCAGCCAGTAATCATTCACAGTTGCAATCCATTAAAAACAAACCCCAGGATTCTGCAAGCTTTGCATGGTGTGCAGGAATAGTGCAAGAGCCGCTGGAGGCAATATGGCCACTGAGAGATCCAGGAACAAGCTCCCGGGATGTGCATGAGCACTCCTGCATTATTCCTGCATGAACACAGCTCCTTATGCTAATTACCACATTTGCATGTGAAAACCATGCAAATGAGGTGAATTAGTGATCCAGGAAGCTGGCAGTCATCCGTGCAGGAGTAGTGTAACCTGCAGAAATGTATTCGGCTAGTAACCGAGTACATTTCTGCAAACTACAAAACTGAGCCATGACAGCTCCAAGTAAAGGGTGTATATAATGTGGAAGGCATGCCAATGGCCAAATATATGGCCATTGGCATGGCAAATAGGTTCAAAATAACAAAAATTAACTGTTTTTGGCCGATTTCGGCCGTTTAAGAGTAGGGCATCAACATGCAAACGGGATCGACCCGAAAATAAAAATAAAGCCTTGAAAAAAGCTTTTTAGGCAAAATCACAATTTGCCATTATAGTCAATGGCAGGCAGAAGACAACAAGGCCACTGAATAGTGATTGCTAAGGGGGAAGGCTCAGTGCTAGACTTGTAACTAGGCATTAGCAGTCAATTCTATGCAAATGAGGGGAATGATGCTGACTCACACATTTCCCTTCAGTGCTAGCCACCACCCAACCATGTAGTTGCAGAAAAACCATGGAGCAAGCCTAAGAGTTAGCTGACATCATAGAGGGGTGTGTCCGGCATACTGTAAGCTTGCTGGAGCTCTGTGGCTTGGGTTTGCCCTTAGCATAGCAGAGCTAAGGAAGGCAGTGTGTCTGAAGCTGCCTAACAGTCTTTACATTGCCTAAACAGGTGTACATGCTGTGCACTGGGTTTTAAACAAACAAAAAAAATTAATTCATGAACTAGCAGCTCTGTTAACATCTGAGCACTGGGTATGTGCAGAGCGCCTCAGGGATTAAACAGGAAAGCAATGGGAAAGGAAAACAGCAGTAGAAAGGTAATTAAGGTGAACTAGCATAGCTGACAGATGAAATGCATCAGAATCATCCAATTACACTGGCAGCAGCCCAGCCCAGCCAGTACACTTCTATAAACTATGCAAACACCTTTCCCTCTGTTTTTTCCCACAAACTCTACACCACCGGTGTACACAAATGGTAAATTTTACCTAACAAAAGTAACAAAAGGATAGGGGCTGCTTTTGCTCTCATAAATCAACATGTGGAAGAGGCTGAGGGTGGTGAGGATGCGAATGCTGATGACCAACCTACAGTGAGGAGAAGGAGAAGAGTGTACAGACCCAGGGCAACCTACCAGGGGCTACATGAGTTGGAGAGAGTGGAGTGATATAGGGTGGACAGGGACCTCCTATAGCAAATTGTTGATCTGTGACGGCCACACCTCACACACAGAACCAACAGAGGGGAACCCATCCCAGGATACCAAGGTATGTGTGGGGTTATGAATACTAGCCACATGTACCTTCCAAAGGCCAACTGGGGATATCATGAGGATCTCACAGGCATCAGCATCCAGGGTACTCCACCAGTTCCTGGATGCCATGTCAGCACATGTCGGTGAGCACATATATTTCCTCAAAACTTGTGAGGCATTGTCCAGCAATATATGTCTCTTCCATCAAATAACAGAATAATCTGAGGTAATGGGTGCTATAGACTGCATGCACATACACATCATAGCACCACCTCGTGAGCGGAGTAGAGTCTACATAAACTGCAAGGGTTTCCCCTCCATCAACTGCAGGGTCATGTGTGATGCCCAGGGCATTATAATGAATGTGTGTGATGACAGCCCTGGAAGCTATCACGGCTTCCACATCTGGCATATGATGCAGCTGTACCAGAGATTTGCCAATGGGGACATCCCATATGGCCACCTAGTGGGGGATGCTGGTTACACACTGGAGCCATGGCTGATAACACCCATCAGAAATGCACACACTCGAACAAGAACTCCATAATGAGGCACAGGCATAGATCAGAATCATAATAGCACGTGTTTAGGATGCTCAAGTCATGGTTCCAGCGCCTGGGCATATCCGGTGGAGCCTTGCAGTACTCACCAGCTACATGTACCCAAATTGTCACTGTATGTGCCATGCTACACAATATGATCCTGTAGAAACAGATGCAGCAGGAACAGCATGAAGCAGGGCCAAACAGCCCTCCACTATTGCCAAGGCCAGCACAGGCACATAGTGACTCGAAGGAGGAACAACCTGAGCCTGCCCCAGTAGGCAGAAGGAGGCATGCCCAGTATGCCAAACATGACACTACCTGTACTTAACCATGTATAGGGAGTGTACTATTTGCATCCAACATAGTCAGCCTTCCAGCACCATCCTCAATACTGGCACAGCCACAAGGTAAGTCACGCTCACTATCAATTGCTGAATGTAGTAGTATGTTCTGCTACCTGTATCTATGGCATGTTTGTGAGCATGTTAGGGAATCAGGTGGCTGAATGGGATGGCAGCAGATAATAGGCACTTATATCAGCAGAATGAAATCCTTAACAAATACTGGTGTTAACATAGTAGACATTACTAGACAAGGTGACAAAACCCACTGTAGGACATGTGGTAGGCCAAATGTGTGTTCATAGGACACCCACATGCATCTCAGTGAGGATCTCATACCCAACAACAGTCTCAGCCAGCAGGAGAGGTGTAGACAAATGCAAAGAAAGGCTGTGCTAAGGCCTCTGATTGATGGCTATGGAGAACAGTCCCCCTCTAGACCTACACAGACAGACTACAACAGGCCAGTCCGTGGGATTATTAGTTCTGAGGGGTAAGAAGTCTGAAACTGAAATGCAGGTCAATAAAACCTAAGAACTGTAGTACAATGATATGCCTCTAGTCTGCATGATAGGTCAGAATACAGAATGAAATGGAAACCAACAGACAACCTGAAATACCAGTACAGTCATAGCAAATGTTTACAGTTGTCAGGTGTGCCCCCCCACAATCCTATGTAGAAATGTAGTAGCATGTATGTGTAGGTATAATAACAGTGCCAATGGCCAGTACTGTTGATGACAGGGCCAAGTTCTCACAACTGCACTGCCAAACACAATGCATCCCAGCAAGACACAATCCAGCAGTAATCCATATTAATTGTTCAGCCGTAATATCTGTCACCATATGAAAGATGGGCATGCCATGAATGTAGGCCCAGATATACAAACAGTACACAGGTGGAAGTACCCTAGACAGAAAGTGTATAAAATGTTACTGTCTAATGGACACGCCTTTGGAATTGCACATACAGGTTAGCAGCACATTAGTTGGCTGTGTAGTATGGAAAACTGATGTAGTCTGGCCAAACACTGGCAGACCACAAAAGGCATCTGTATGAAGTACTGAGAAACCACTGATGTCTCTGCACAAGCCAGCGACACTGGAATGCCCCATGTATATATGTGAGTCAGCTGAAAGTAGCTTCCATAGCACACATGCACCCAGCTCACCCCACCATCAGCCACAGACACCTCACAGGTCATATCCCTGCTGTTGGGTATGGAGTACAATATGACCCCCCACCTTTGTATGGAAATAGCCACAGAATGCAGCACGCTGAAGAGGTGTCCCATGCAGGTGTGTCCCTAGCTGTAAGCAGCAACCTGCCAGTTTCTACACCAGGGTAGAAACTATTAACAATAACACCTTGTACACCTACCCTGTCACCCCAGTCAAATATAGTGGCTTGCAGCCTGGGACTGTAGGAGTTACACAATGCACTGGCCTGCTACAGATGGCCTTCATCACTACCAAATGCCCTACAGTCCTCTGTCAAAGGCCTGAGTCTTACCCATACTGCCAATGTATGTTATCTCATGGACTCCCAAATAACAACATAACACAGTCCACAGAACACAAATGCAAGGTCATGTTGACAAATCCCAGTAGCATGTCCACCATGTCCTACTGCATGAACTGTGGACCAACCCCTAAATACTGCTGGGAATGAAGCAATAACTATAGGGATACTTATCAGATAACATTTGCATAATGTTTGGAAGAGGCTAGAATAACAGAGGTGGGGTAGAAGCATGGACACCATTGAGTGTGTGAAGTCTGAAACTCAGATGTGTGCACATACTATCCCTGCCTGCAAACACAGGAATGGGTGGCAACAAACCTGCTTGTAAGCCACAATGTGAAGGGGTAATGACCACAAATATGAGCCCTACCTCTGGGTAACCTGTGTGAATCTGTAAAGCTGTGAGGTATGGTCACAGCAGGATATGGCCATACTGTCACATTGGTATATGTACAAACATGGGATCCTCAGCCACCACAGTACCAAGGTGCTGAACCATTTACACAGAGGCATCAGCAAATGTCTGCCGCTCCCCATCCAGAATGGCATGCTTCTGCAAGAATATGTAGGCTGCAGACCACAATCCTGGACACAGCTTCATTCAGCTTGTGTTGACCAGGAAAGTACTGCAAGCAACTATATATATCTGTCAGTAGTTGATGACATAAAACATCACAGTGTAAAACAGTACATATGTCTGAATATCTCTGCTAACACCAAAACCATGTAGCAGAAGCACCGCAGACACAATTAGTTACAGTATCCCACTTATTGTGACCCCATATTGTCAACCGATCTACAGATCCTGCAGAAACAGGTTGCTAGCTGTAGGTGTAGAACACAAATGCCTGCACTGGAGTACAACATACCTGGAATAAATTCACACATTCAATACAGAAGGTCATACTTGGCATGTTTCCACACTTAGAGAAATGAAGCCCATGTCTGACAACAAAATACTGAAAGGTCATATTGGGCATGCTCCCACACTTACAGAAATGAAGTCCATGTCTGGCAACAACAGTGGACTATACATATCTGGCAGTCGCAGATGTTTGTGCACACACTCCACATTGCACACCAGTCATGCTTTGCACACACATTGGATAGGAAACACACATATATCCAAGGGCAACAAACTATAATAGGCCAAACATGCACATACATAGATGTGTGGAAAAGAGTGACAGACAGTGACATTTGCTTCTGGTAGCTCTCAGCATTATAGTGTTTGTGGTGCTTGTGATAACCATGTAACATGACTGTATAAGTCATTATTCATCTAGCAGTTGTATACACATACCTGTCAAATGTAAACCTGTATGTGACTGAGTGTTGTGTGTGTGCTTCCAGATGAATGGTTATGGTCCAGTCACACACACTGCACTCCCTATTGCCCTACTTTGGCAAGCCTGCTTCTGTCATTCACCTTGAAATACACCTTTGGAGAAGGTCTAGTCCTCTAAGCTCTCTGGCACGTGCTAGAACTTCTTAATGCTGTAGTGTGATGTACTAATTAGGTAGGAGTTCTACTCCCAGACAGGGCACCTGTGAAACTCTGTGTGTGTAGGGTTCAATGCTTTTGAGGCCATTCACAGTCACTACACTTTCCATCGCTCTACTTTGGCAAGCTTGCTGATGTCATTCACCCTGGAATACACCTTTGGAGAAGGGCAAGCCCTATAAGCTCTGTGGCACATGCTATAACTGCATAATGCTATAGTGTTATGTACTAGTTAGGTAGGAGTTCTATTCCAAGACATGGCAATTGTGTGTGTGTGTGTGTGTGTGTGTGTGTGTGTGTGTGTGTGTGTGTGTGTGTGTGTGTGTGTGTGTGTGTGTGTGTGTGTGTGTGTGTGCATGTATATGAAGGGATCAATCCTTTTGAGGCCAGTCACAGTCACTACACTGTCCACTGCCCTACATTGGCAAGCCTGCTGATGTCATTCACCTTAAAATGCACCTTTGGGGAAAGGCTAGCTCTATAAGCTCTGTGGTGGATGCAATAAATGCAGTACACTGTAGTAGCAATACATAGCTAGGTAGGGGTTTGAATCCCAGTACTGTCAAATGTGCATGTGTGTGTTTGTCATCAGTATCCTGTGTGGAGGTAGCTGTGATTGCGTAATAACAGGACTCATTGTGGGACAGGTTTTGCAAATTTCTTATATTGAGGACCTACTACATGTCACAATGTGCAACTTACAAGGACAACAGATGTCAAACAGCAGAGATGCTGGTGTAGACAATCCATACCCCTACATGTGACATTATGGATTGGGGAACAATATAGGCAACCCTTGTATTACCCAGAGAACACTCTCCATCCATGCCTCATACACAAACACACTTGGCTAGGCAACAACCACTATGTTGGTAGTTACCTACATATTGCCACAGATAGTAACTACAGTGTGATTGTAGTGGACTACAGAGGACATGGCATCCTGTTCCATCCTTACAATAGGAAATAATTGCTTACAGTGGTCCTTTGCTATGTTCCCCACTGGACGCCTACAAAAACTGTAGAGTCAGCAAATGTAACCCACAAAGGAAAGACCATGCCTTATACACATGCCCTGTATGGACAGATGCCACTAACACCAGTGAATACCTGTATCATGCTATCAATGTAGGTACAGGATCAACCTCAGTTCCATAGCCAGTTCTCACCACATGAGGTCAGGTATGCCATATCAGATTATAACAATTTGTCCACACAACATGCCCCAGACACTCCAGGTACACTTCCACATGTCACAGAACATGCATGTGGGACATGTTCATAACCCAGACACAGTCCATGTTATGGAATATAGAATTACACACATGGCAAGCATTGCACAGCACTGGCCACCCACAATATTAACCTAGATGAGTGGATGGTGAATACAATACCCACCTGTGTGGGCCGATCCAGGGACTACACCCCTGAACCACACTGCAGACCATTGTCATGTGGCCTGATGCCAAGGTATGCCCTTTGCCTTGCTTTGTACAGCCTTCTGGCAGAGTCAACTACTACGCACCTGTGAAGCAATGAACCCATGCATGTCAGTACTGACAAAGCTGTGTCTGTGTATGTGTTGAGATTATTGATTTGGAAGCCATTCACACTCCCTTAACCTCCCATTGCCCTACTGTAGCATGCTTTTTGATGTCAGTCACCTTGACATACCCTTTGCCATATATCAGCCCGATAACCTCTGTGATCCATGTGATACCTGCACAATACTGTATTGTAGCAAATTAGTTAGTTAAGAATTCTAATCCTGACCCTGCCAACTGTGATAATGTGTGTGAGTCCCTGAGAGAGTGTGGTTGTGTCTTCCTTGGCACCTGCTTTTGTGGACAGCCACATGTGCTACACTTACCTTATCTCTCCTTTATCACTGTTGCTGATGTCACTCACCTTCAAAGATACCTTTGGACAGCTCTCCAACATGTAAACTATGTGATGCATGCAATAACTGTATAAAAATGTAATAGCAATACATAATCAGGCAGGGGTTTGAAACCCTGTACATTTAAGTGTGTGGCACAAACATGCTTAGCCCTTACTCTCCTACCCTCTTACTTTGTCTCTGTCTGTCTCTTTCACTCCCTCTCTGTTGGATGTGGAAAAGTACACCTGCTTTGCTTAGGCAGCAGCTTGTGTTTTGTAAGTGATGCTCATGATCAGCTGATGGCCTGCACACAAATTGCAGTCCCCCCTAGCTGATTACATGTGAAACAGCTGTGGTAAGATTCCCATAGTCAATTGCATGGAAATACACTCCTATAACTAGGAACAACTTGTGGGTGTTGGCCCTTTTCATTCACTGTGAGCAGGACTTCATGTCTGTGTTTGGCAAACAGCATCACAGTGGGTAGTGGGATGTACCTCTTATAACATACACTGTGGAGACATGTCAATGAACAGGAGCGGGATGTTCCAGACATGAGGTTAGAATGTAAGTCTTGCTCTTCTACTTTTGAAGTAATGTTGGTTTAACAGAGTTTGTGTGGATATGGCTGGTCTACATGATTTAATATCTGTCATGACAGTGTTATGTGGTTGAGAAAACTCTCATCTGTAGGGCTATCTGCAGACTGGCCAGTGTCTGGAGTCTTATATGTGTTATGTTACTCACACATGCCCTATCTTTAGAAATGCAGTAGCATACTCTGATTGCAATCAGTACATGGTGACAGCCATGTGAGTTACTGACTTCATATACCTCAGAAGACATATGTCACAAAAAACCCTGTTACACCAGTAGCTGTATGAGTTTATCACAGCAACATGTCAATATTGGCCCTGTGTTTGTGCTTCCAGCCACAACTCTGAAAACCTTTGTGCATATGTCATGCAGTAAAAAGTGCATATGCTCAGTACATGATTATTTACAGACATCATACCTGATAACATGCCAGTGAGATATCAGACTGCTAGACATGTTATGTATAGTAAGGCTTATATTTGAGGACAAAACCTGGACATTCTGTTGTAGTGTGTACAGTAGTGAAGTCTGTGTACTTATGGTGATAGTCAACAGAGTATGTATTCTGAATATGTACTTGGCCTGTGTACAGACTGTGGTAGATGTCATTGTTCTTGGCCCTGTTCTATCTGATGTTGCATGCTGCTCCAGTGTATGGTACCCTATCGGCGTACGTGTTTGTAGGGCCGAACCGACACATGTCCCATACCACAGTCAGGCATCAGAATACACTGTGTATTGGCCCAGTATTTGTAGGGTTATTGTGTGAGTGGCACATATGAGGATGGTGTTGATCACACAGTCGATATACTGTAATATTAAGCACACTTACCATATGTGACTGTGGCTGTGTTCAAATTGGTTGTGGGTATGTGCTTTCACACAGGTGTCTGTTACTCCATGCTGTTACATGCCTGTAGAGCTTGCTATATTTGCAGGTACATGTATATTCCCCCATAAGAAATGTAGGCCAGTGTTGTGGCAGTCTGCCTGTAGTTTGCATAGTGCTTTGTGACATGCCTAGCAGCTCAGTTTACTTACCCAGTGTGATGTTATGTACAGGTATTTGTCAGATGTACTGTTGCCAGGCCACCATAACTATTGTGTATTTCTGACAAAGCAGTGGGATGCTGTACAGATGTATTTCACTAACTAGTGGGTAGTATGTGGGCTTGTGACCTCTGCTCCCCTAGTTATTATGTGTTAGGACATACATGAGTGTGTGAATGCATAAACTGTGTGAGCTTTTCTATTCCAGTATTTTTGTGATATCCCCATTTACATGTCTGTAAACATCCACTTTGTCAGGCTTGGTCCACACGTCTTGCACGAAGGGGTTCTGTGTATACCTCTGGAATGACCAGAGTGTGTCAGACTGTCCACATTTATTGGCCATATCTCTGCTGTATACCACAGGATCATTACTGTGATATCTGTGGTACTGCACTATGATGATCTTATGTCAGTCAGTAACTGATGGCATACATGTCAATATCAGATGTGTTGTCACACACATTTCCGTTAAGACAACCCCTGTTACAGTAGCGACAGTCTACATTTATACCTGCAATAGTTACATGATATCCCCTTGCACTAAGAGGTTGTGACTAATGGTGCTGAGGTATGACTCCACTATGTGTTATGGACATATGTTATACATATATGTATATGTATATCTATATATATATATATATATATATATATATATAGAGAGAGAGAGAGAGAGAGAGACATATATAGATATATACACATATACATATACATACAGACATATATGGATACATATATATACACACACACACACACACACACACACACACACACACACACACGCACACACACGCACACACACACACACACACACTACCATCCATAAAAAACATTTAGTGCAACTAAAAGGGAACAGTAGATAAAAGACAAACACACAACAATAGTGTGGAAACTCTGTCAATTTAGCAATATAGGTGTTACAACCTGCCTGGTAGACTAAGGGTGGTCTAGATTATAACTTCAAAGATTTAAAACTTTGAATGTTATAATATCAAACCCGCTACATCGAAGGATAAAAATAGCGAAGTCCCAGAACATCGAAATCTTACCTAGGGCAAGATTACGGTCGGCGATACTGTGGCTTTGCTATTTCCTCCATTGTGGTGTGAGAGTTACGGACCTTAGGGTTAGGGTGCAGGTTAAGGTAAGTGGATAGTTAGTAATGTATGTATGGTGTAGTGTAGGGTTGGGTTTTGTTAACTGTATGTGTGTGTGTTAATTAGTTTGTTTGTGTATAGTTTCCTAGGGTATGTGTGCGATAATTACAGACCTTAGGGTTAGGGTGAGCGTTAAGGTAAGTGGATAGTTAGTAATGTATGTATGGTTTAGTGTAGAGCTGGGTTTTGTTAACTGTATCTGGGTGGTTTATTTATTTTGGTGTGATTGTGTTGTGTGTATGTTTCTCGGAACAGCAATTTTTTTCCCTAGGAAAAAATTCACTATTCTGAGCATTCGATGTAGTCATAATTCAAAATTCCAATTTCGAACTTATGGTGTTCGATATTTTGGAATTTTGAATATATGATACAGACCCGAATAGGGGAGCCAAACCTAATTTTTTTTGCAGAACTCCTCCAGCCAATGCGGTCCCTGCTCCATTTGCTCCACTACTCTACAACCATTCCCACCCACCCCCACATCAATTACATTTATACCTATTCACCACACTCATACAGAACCACACCCATCTATATCATACCACCCCACCCTATCAAGTCTCACCAACTAACTACCTTACAATCACAAGCAGCACCACTCATCATTCACCACAGCTATCTCATCCCAAGCAGACCTCTTACACATGACACTAGCCAAACCAAACCGAGCCATGCCTAAACTAACCAAACCCGCATACATACACCTCTTACTATTGCTCTTATGTATATCCACCCTCCCACTATTAACTTCTATCACCAGCTACCAGAAACAACTTAATTATATCCATATACCAAGAAAAAAAACTACCACCAGCATTATTAGAACACAGCCTCTCACTCAACTAGTCCAGTACCACTACCAAACCTCCTTTATCCACCACATTGCACATAGATTACAGCCATCGCACTACCAGTCCCAAACAACTTTAAAGAACTTTTAGACTCTGAATAAACTACTCAAACTCTATTTTTACCTAAGAGTCCAACTCATTAGCTGTGGTGATATGCACCCAAACCCAGGCCTACAAAATCTAGGAGCCCCAACCCTCATCCTGAATAATACCCTACTCCACCGAGAGAAATCCTCCCTCCTCATTTTAAATTTAAATGTCAGAAGTATACTAAACAAAGTCCACGACCTTCATTCACTGCTCTCCTTTTATCAATCCGAGAGTGTCATACTAACAGACACCTGGCTTAAACCAGCTAACCACAACAATGACATTACTGCACCAGGCTGCAATATAATTCATAGTAACAGAATAGGTAAAACTGTGGTGGTGTTGCAATACTGTATAAATCTCACCTCATCCTTGGGAAATTAGACATAACAACTCCAGACCTTGATAAAGTCGAAATCACTCTAACAAAACTAAAACTTAATGAGAATAAACACATCAACATCATAGGTTGCTACATTCCTCCAGGCAATAATATCCTCATTACAGAAAACCTACTGGAATGGATATGTAACTCCCTCCCTCAAGAAAGCATAGTACTTGGGGACCTTAATACTGACTGGCAAAACTGCTCCAGTCAAAACTCACTCTCTCATATTAACCTGCATGGCCTAATCAACTCATCACTTCCCTCACAAGAACAGACAAGAGAACCAAACATCAATCCATACTAGACTGGATACTCATATCCCACCCGTCACTGATATCCCTAGCAGGATGTCTACCAGACACCCTGAGTGACCACCAAACCACATTTTTACTCAGATCTAAATCACCACAA